>NC_073249.2:152059242-152362272 GCF_029289425.2 Pan paniscus
TGTCTCCATCTTTTAAAAATACAGTGTAATAGTATTCCATAGCAGTGTAAGAAATTATCACAAACTTGGGGGTTTACAACAACATACAGGCAAGCGTTTTTTTGTTTTGTTTTGTTTTGTTTTTTGTTTTGAGATGGAGTCTCACTTTGTCACCCAGGCAGGAGTGCAGTGGCACAATCTCAGCTCACTGCAACCTCTGACTCTTGGGTTTAAGCGATTCTCCTGCCTCAGCCTCCTGAGTAGCTGGGACTACAGGCATGTACCACCACGCCCAGCTAATTTTTATATATTTTTTAGTAGAGACGGAGTTTCACCATGTTGGCCAGGCTGGTCTTGAACTCCTGACCTCAAGTGATCTGCCTGCCTTGGCCTCCCAAAGTGCTGGGATTACAGGCATGAGCCACTGATCCAGGCCACCTTCTTTTATTGTACCTCACTTTATTGTGCTTTGCAGATAACTGTGTTTTTCACAAATTAAAGGTTGTGGCATCCCTGTGTTGATCAAGTCCATTGGCACCATTTTTCCACTATCACGTGCTGTGTATCTGCACCACATTTTGGTAATTCTCACAGTACTTCAAACTTTTTCATTATTATTATATCTGCTATGGTGATCAGTGATGAGTGATTTATGGTGT
The DNA here is from genome assembly GCF_029289425.2 of Pan paniscus. NCBI lineage: Eukaryota > Metazoa > Chordata > Mammalia > Primates > Hominidae > Pan > Pan paniscus. The sequence continues at coordinate 152,059,881 of NC_073249.2, forward strand.
TACTAGTTACTATTGTAATTGTTTGGGGATACCACACACTGTGCCTATAAAATGAAGAACTTAATTGATAAATGTGTGTGTTCTGACTGCTCCACTGACCAGCAATTCCCCTGACTCTCTCCCTCTCCTCAAGTCTCCCTATTCCTTTAGAAACAACAATATTAAAATTAGGCCATTTAATAATCCCACAATAGCCTCTAAGTGTTCAAGAGAAGGAAAGATTTGCTAGTCTCCCACTTTAAATCAAAAGCTAATTAAGCTTAGTGAAGAAAGCATGTCAAAAGCTGAGAGAGGCCAAATTGTATGGCCTCTTGTGCCAAGCAGTTACCCAAGTTGTGAATGCAAAGGAAAAGTTCTTGAAGGAAAGTAAAAGTCCTACTCCACCAAACACACAAATGATAAGAAAGCACAACAGCCTTATTGCTGATAGGGCAAACATTTTAGTGGATGGAAGATCAAATTAGCCACTACATTCCCCTAAACCAAAACTGAATCTACAGCAAGGCCCTAACTCTCTTCAATTTTATAAAGGCTGAGAGAGGTGAGGAAGCTGCCAAAGAAAAGTTTGAAGCCGGCAGAGGCTGCTCATGAGGTTTAAAGAAAAATCAGAGAAGTTATAAAAGTGCAAGGTGAAGCAGCAAGTGCTGATGTAGAAGCTGCAACAAGTTATCTAGAAGACCTAGGTAAGAAAACTGTTGAAGGTGGCTCCACTAAGCAATAGATTTTCATACATGAAACAGCCTCATACTGGAAAAAGATGCCCTCGATGCCTGAACCCAAAGTTTCAAAGGATAGGTCAACTCTCTTGTTAGTGGCTAATGCAACTTGTGAATTTAAGCTGATGCCAATGCTTATTTACCATTCTAAAAATTCTAGGGCCCTTAAGAATTTGTGCTAAATCTATTCTGCCTTTGCTCTATAAATAGAACAATTAAGTCTGGATGACAGAGCATCTATCCTGGTCTGTTGAATATGTGGCGCTCAGTGCTGAGAACTACTGCTCAGAGAAAAAGATTTCTTTTAAAATATTATTGCACATTGACATTCAGCTAGTCACCCAAAAGTTGTGATGGACATGTACAAGGAGATGAATCTTGTTTTCCTGCCTGCTAATATAACATCCATTCTGCAGCCCATGGATCAAGGAGTAATTTGAAAACCTTCCGGAAAAGGATGACTTTGAGGTATTCAAGACTTCAGTGGCGGAAGTAACTGCAGATGTGGTAGAAATAGCAAAAGAACTAGAATTACAAGTGGAACCTGAAGATGTGACTGAATTACTGCAGTCTCATAAAACTTGAACTGAAAATGAGTTGCTTCTTATAGATGAGCAAAAAAAGTGGTTTTTTGAGTCATCCATGAAGGTTGGAATCAAATTCTTCCAAACTCCTGTTAATGTTTATATTTTGACTTCCTTTCATGAACCATGAATGTTCTTAATGGCATCTAGAATGATGAATCTTTCCAGAAGATTTTCAATTTACTTTGCCCAAACCCATCATAGGAATCACTATTTATGGCTGCTATGGTTTTATGAAACGTAGTTTTTAAGTAATAAGATTTGAAGCTCAAAATTATTCCTTGATCTATGGGCTGCAGAATGGATGTAGTGTATGCAGGCAGTCTGTTCCTGGCGAAGATGCTGTAAACATTGCTGAAATGACAACAACAAAAAAATCAGAATGTTTACATAAAATTGGTTGATAAAGCGGTGGCAGAGTTTGACTCCAATTATGAAAGTTCCATTGTGTCTAAAATGCCATCAAACAGTATCTCGTGCTACAGAGAAATCTTTCACGAAAGAGTCAACTAATGCAATAAACTATAATGTTTTGTTATTTTAAGAAATTGGCACAGCCACACTAACCTTCAGTAGCCATCACCCTGATCAGTTAGCAGCCATCAACATTAAGACAAGACCCTCTGCCAGCAAAAGGACTGTAACTCACTGATGACTCAGATGATTGTTTGCATTTTTTATCAATAAAGTATTTTTAAATTAAGATATGTACATTGTTTTTATATATAATGACATTGCACACTTAATAGACTATAGTGTAGTGTAAACATAACTTTTATATGTACTATAAAACAGAAAAAGTTGTGTGACTCGCTTTATTGCAATATTTGCTTTATTTTGGTGCACTAGAATGGAAGTTGCAATATCTCCAAGGTATGCCTGTACATCCTTTCAGTTCTCTCTCAGTTTCTGTGGATCAAGAGTCCAGACACAGATGGAAACTTGGACCTCTGCTCAGCTTTTCAAAGGGTTGAAATCAGGTTGTCAGCCAGCCTGCATTGCTTCCTGAAGCCTCTGGGAAATAATATGCTTCCAAGGTTATTCAGTATATTGGTGACTTCCATTCTTTGTAGTTGTAGGATTTAGGATCCCATTCTGTTGGTGACTGTTGGCTTGGGTCTACACTCTCAGCTCCTAGAAGCTGCCCAGTTTCTTGCCATGTAGCCTCCTTCAACTACCCTCACACTTTGAGTCTCTCTGGCTTCCCTGTCTCTGATCCCTAAGCCCAGATCTAAAGGTCTCATATGATAATCTCCTTAAGACCAGTTGATTTGGGGACATCAATACATCAGCCAAATCCCTTTACGACAGCACCCCGATTAATGTTTGATTGAATAACTAGTAGAAGGTATGTTTACAATAGCTACGGGTAAGCATCATGGGTGCCATTTTAGGATTCTGCCTACCACATAAAAGTGTTAAAATTTTTTAAAATAGAGAAACTATAAAGAGTAAACTCTCTCAGCATTTTCTTGTCTTAAAATTGTTGTATGGCTACACTCTTTTAAATGGTTGTTAAGTTTGACTGAGGATTCTATATTGACAGTACAGTAGTCTCCCCTTATTTGTGGGGGCAACATTCCAGGTCCTCCAGTGGATGCTTGAAACAGTGGATAGTACCAAATCCTGTACATACCATGTTTTTTCCTATACATACATACCTGTGGTAAACTTTCATTTATAAATTAGGCACACTAAGGGATTAACAACAATAACCAATAATAAAATAGAACAATTATAACAATATGCCGGCATCACTACTCTTGTGATTTGGAGCCATAAGTGAAATGAGGGTTACTTGCATACAAGCACTGAGATGCTGCAACGGTCAATCTCACAACCAATATGGCTAATCAGTGACTAACAGGTGGATTGTGTATGTAGTGTGGATATGCTAAACAAAGGGAAGATTCACATCTTACCTGGGCAAGGCTACTCAGAAAGGTGCCCAATTTCAAATTTAACATTTTTTTTCTAAAATTTTCCATTTAGTATGTTTGAACTGCAGTTGACTGCAGGTAACAAAATGTGGAAAGCAAAACCACAGATAAGGGGGAACTACAGTTAACTCTCAGCTTTAAAATACTCCATTGTCTTCTGGCTTCTCTTGTTGTTGTCCATAAATCTGCTGTATGTTGGATTCTCATTCTTCATATGTAGCAAATCTGTCCTTTTTACTTTGTTTTTGTTCTTTAATTTTTCTTTATTTTTGATGTCCTGCAATTTCACTAAGGTATATCTAGTGTGGATTTAGTTTTATTTATTCTGCTTGTTATACATCCTGAATCCAAGGATTTGTGTCTTAATAATTTTGCAAAATTCTCAGCCACTATTTGAAAATTACTTCTTTCCTGTTTTTCTTTTTTTTTGGAAACATCTATTAAACCTATGTTGTACCTTCTCATTAGATCTTTCATGCCTTTTAATTTTGCTTTAAAAATTTCCATTTCTTTATATTGCTAGGTTAGATTCTGAATAATTTTCCAGACACATTTTCTAGTATATTAATTCTCTGTTCAGCTGCATTTAATGTATTTTTAATTCATCCATTAACTTCTGAATTTCAATGACATTGTCTATCATTTCTGGATGTTCTCTTTAGTTCTTTTACAAATCTGCCTAGTTTTGTTGTTGTTTTTTTCTTTTTATGTTGTCATTTCTTTATTTTATATTTTAATTTATTTAAAATACTAATTTAACATAATTTGGCAACTAACATAGTAATAATTGTTTCAGGTAAGAATCATCAAGAGATCCTAAAATGAATGGGTAGAAGTTTGATAGGAAATAGAATATTTACATAGTCTCAAAGTATCTCTCCACATGAAATCTATTAATTACAAAGGAGAAATAGTAAGTTTGTGCTGAAGAAACCTGACATACATTTCTTAACCAAGTGCTCAAAGTTAATCTCCCACAGTAAAAGGGCAAATAGACATCATTTGCCTTTGATATGATGCACTAAGAAGAACACAATATTATTCCTGCCCAAAATACCTAACTTGAATCTACTCATGAGGAAATTTGAGAAAACGAAATTAGGAGATACAGTACAAAATAACTTGCCTCTAATCTTCAAAAATATCAAGGTCATAAATGACAAAGACTGAAGAAGGATTTTAGATTGAAGGAGACAAAAGAGACATAGCAACTAAAAGCAATGTATGGTCCTGAATTGGACCTTAAACTAGACAAACATTTTTTTCTTTTACTTTAAAGTATGTTCAATGGACAATTGACAAAATTTAAATAAGATCTGTAGATTAGATAATAGAACTATATCATTGTTTATTTTCTGATATTATAATTATATACAGTGATTATATGAGAATAGCCTTATTTTATGAAATACATACTGAAGTATTTAGTAGTTAATAGGCATTACATCTGTAACTTACTCTCAAAAGGTTCAGAAAAATATCTGTATATCTATAATAGAATGCTTACGTTAAACATTGGGAAAATCCAGATTAAAGGTATCTAGGACTTCTTTTCATTATTTTTGCAACTTTTCTGTAAGTCTGAAAAATTTTTGAAACATTAAAAATAATCAGTCTTATAGGTTCTATCACATTATATTATCTAATCAGCTGTTTGTAGCACTCATAATGAATTGTGTACTCTTTGATTGTAGCATTTGGAACTGTGAACTGATCTTTAGTGGGGCTTTAACTATGAGACTCAGTACACCTGAACTGACAGCATTTTGTGTTGGTTTCTTCCAGGAAATCTAGGGATAATATTGGCCTGAGAACAAATTTGGAGTCATTTGTTTCAGCTTACGGTTTCCCACAATACAAAGATGGTAAAAATTTGAGACCAAAGTACACATGATTTTCAGTTCTGTGGTTATAAAGTCTTAAGGGAGACTTTGTCCACCTATAGACAAGTTCTCTGTTATCTTCTTGCCAGCGAGCAGATTTTCTTTCTTTCTTTTTTTCACCCTGTCATTCACTGATGCTGTAGCTCTTTGACTTGTATTACATTTCCCACTCCCTCCCACATGTAGGCCTAATATCTCAAATTTGTGTGTGAATGTCAAAAACACTTTCTGAAATTGTCAATATGCTGGCTCCTCCCTCCTAACCTCATCCCAGTGAGAGTTATCACAGATTGGGTTTATATTCTTACCACTCTATCTTTTAGTTACCATCTCACATCTGATCCTTGAGGATTTTGCTTACTTTCTTGAGAACTCAGGTACACATTTATTTATTATATTTTAATCAAACAGTTCTTGGCACTTCCAGAATAACTTTTAGGTAACATTTCCAGAACTGAAGCTAACACATAAACAGATAAAAAAAATGTGTAAGCAGTTAAGAGATTTGGAGGCTAGAATAAGAAAGGCCAATGTATGCCTATAGAACTTCCAGAAGGATATAATAAAAAGAATGGTGAGAGGTACTATTTGAAGAATTTTGTAGAGATTGAATAGCACATGCTAATCTAATGTATTTATTCCTTTTCATTTGAAGCTTTGTTCATTATCAATTGCTATTTCACTTTTGAGGGCAAAGTGCTATCAATCAATCATAATGTAATATATATTACCTACTGCTATGGTTTGGATGTTTGTCCTCACCAAGTCTCATAATGAAATTAAATTCCTATATGAACAGACACTTCTCAGAAGAAGATATTTATGCAGCCAACAGACACATGAAAAAAAGCTCATCATCACTGGTCATCAGAGAAATGCAAATCAAAACCACAATGAGATACCATCTCACACCAGTTAGAATGGCAATTATTAAAAAGTTGGGAAACAACAGGTGCTGGAGAGGATGTGGAGAAATATGAAAGCTTTTACACTGTTGGTGGGAGTGTAAATTAGTTCAACCATTGTGGAAGACAGTGTGGCAATTCCTCAAGGATCTAGAACTAGAAATACCATTTGACCCAGCAATCCCATTACTGGGTATATAACCAAAGGATTATAAATCATGCTCTGATAAAGACACATGCACATGTATGTTTATTGTGGCACGATTCACAATAGCAAAGACTTGGAACCAACCCACATGTCCATCAATGATAGACTGGATTAAGAAAATGTGGCACATATACACCATGGAATACTATGCAGCCATAAAAAGGATGAGTTCATGTCCTTTGCAGGGACATGGATGAAGCTGGAAACCATCATTCTGAGCAAACTATCACAAGGACAGAAAAACAAACACCGCATGTTCTCACTTATAGATGGGAATTGAACAAAGAGAACACTTGGACACAGGAAAGGGAACATCACACACCAGGGTCTGTCATGGGTTGAGGGCATGGGGGAGGGATAGCATTAGGAGAAATACCTAGTGTAAATGACGAGTTATGGGTGCAGCACACCAACATGGCACATGTATACATATGTAACAAACCTGCAGGTTATGCACATGTACCCTAGAACTTAAAGTATAATAATAAAAACAACAACAAAAAAAGAAATTAAATTCCTAGTGTGGTGGTATTGGGAGGTGGGGCTTAGTGGGAGGTGTTTAGGGTATGGGAGCAGATCCTTCATGAATAGATTAATGCCCTCCCTCATGGGTAAGTGAGGACTCACTCTGTTAAGTTCCCAAAAGAGCTGATTATTTTAAAAAAGAACCTGGACCTCACCCATCCCTTGCTTTCTCTCTCACCCTGTGATCTCTGCACATATCAGCTCCTCTTTGTCTTTTATTGTAAGTGAAAGCAGCTTGAGGCCCCTACCAGATACAAGAGTGGGTGCTATGCTTCTTGCATAGTCTGCAAAACCGCAAGCCAAATAAACTTATTTTCTTTATAAATTACCCAGCCATAGGTATTTCCTTAGAGCAACACAAAACAGACCAAGACACCTACTGATTCAGAGCACAGGATTTAGAGTTACATGGACTTGATTTTGAGATCTTGAGCCATCATCCACCTTGAAAGTATAAAATGCTGAAGCTGAAATAGCTGGGAGAGAGGATTACAATGGAGAAGGCGTTTCTACTCCTGCGAGATAAAAGGGGTGCTTGTTTCCCTCCTTGAGCTAAGAAAGTAAGCTTCGAAGGAATTATTTGCAGGACTTGTCCTGTAATCCTGGATCCCTGAAGCAAGGGAAGGCAAAAGAAACTAGAGACAAATTGTCCCAAGACAATAGAGCAAGAGAAAGAGGGTTAACTTAGGAATGAAAACCTTATCCATCAACAGCATGGTGAGACAAGGATGCAATAGTTTTTTTCATAGGCTAGATAAGAGCCACGTGAGAGAGAGGTGATTGGAACTACTTTAAATTCCACCCCCCACCACCACTTCAAGAAACAGCCTGAATATGAGGTGTGACCCCAGTTAGGTAGTTGACTGCCACATGATCAGAGGCTGAGGGAAGAATTGAAAGCAGCTAGCAAGCAACAAGTAAGCATCAAGGGAGTTGTGATTAGAGGAATCCAGTTGGGATATCATTAAGAAACTCACCAAAGCATCCCACGAGAGGAAGAATCATCTTTGGAACACTGCCATACTCAGGGGCTTCCAGCATAGATTTTATCCATGCCACTCAAATAACACTCAAGTGTTGCATACCTCTCTTCCTCACTCTCCATCTCCAAGCCTGATAGAACTCAGATAAGTCCTAAAAACAGGAACAGGAGGATGAGGAAAAATAGACGGAGAAAAGAGAGAAGTGAAATGTGCTTTTCCCTCATTCTGTATTTCCAGGCTTAAAGCAATATCAAGGTGAGAGGTGGTGGCAGTGGTAAGAATAAGGAGCAGGGATTATTACATTCTTAGCCCTGTAATAAGACTATGGGTACACATAAAAGTGACTGGAGCACTTCTATTACCTGAGCATAATAAAAAGATTTTGAAACCTGCCAAGATTTCATTGTAACAGTGAGGAAGAAACAGGTCAAGAGTACATTTGAAGAGACATAGTGAAAAAGAATAGTTTTTGGTTTTGGTTTTTCTGCTTGTATTTGTTTCAGTTCAGATCACTCAGTGTCCAGGTTTCATCTGCAACTTGTGCAAGGTCGTGTGGTGGTTAATTGGCAGAACTGAAATTGAAATTCAGAGACTGTTTACACTATATGATAATGGCTTTCTTTTAAAAGGAGTATATTTGGTACTTATTTGCATAATTAGAAACTTAGTTTCATCTCTGGATAATTTTTGGCCCAAAAGATAAACACATGCTAAGTTCTGGATCCACAAAATGTTCTCTCCAAGGACACCCAAGTCTTGGCTGACTTGGGTATGGAGTTTCCTCGGACATGAGGCTGAGACCGAGATGTCAGGATTTCCCTGGTGAGCCAATACTCACCGAGAGAGCAGATGGTTTTCAAAGTAAAACCTAGGGAGAGAGTTCCCAAGAGACACTGGATCTGAGGTTTTTTGGCAGAGAAGAGGTTGTTTCACCAGTAGACTGGAAACAAACCACACTCCCCCGCCCCCCAATTCCCAGTCTGATTCCCTTCATACACATACTTGAAGGATATATTCTCCACAATGACAACACACAGCACAGTGTTCACCACTAAAGGATAATCATATCTTCCTGCTGAATGCAGTGGGCTTTTCAAACAGATTATGGGGAGCCTGCATTTTGTCTATAAGCCTCTAGTAAGACTCAGAAGAAAACCAGAACACAGAGTTGGGATTTGAAACCATAGCCTGGCTAGTGACAGGAACCAGGCCTGGAGCGTCACTGTGGAGGGCAAGGAAGGCGGAGTGGGAACCAGGTGCAGTACAGGAAGGGGATTTCATGCAGAATCTGCTTTCAGTTCTGCATCACTTGGAAACGTCACTGTTACTGGAAACCATGCTAATGAATGGCAATCAAAGCATATGTGGTGTACTCCTATAATACCGGAGTTGCTTTCCAGAGCCATTGGCCTAACTATTTGCATGATATTTGGGTTTTAATGTAGTATGGCTTCAGTGTGTTATGAGGGGTAGGATACCAGGCTTAAATTGGATGTGTTTCCTACAGGAAATTTGCCATCTGAGCAGTGCTCACTCTAAAGCTCTGAAAACCAGTACTTCAGCTCCCTTCAAACAACCTTTCTGAAGTAGAATAGAAAACAATATTGACAGGAGGCTTTGAAGTTGGATTTATTGTTCCCGTCTCCTTTATAATAAAAGTTACCTTTCTGCCTCATTTTTACAAAAAAAACTTTGAGGAAATTTCAATTTACTTAATATTTGAGAAGGAAGAATGTAAAACTGATAATATTAGCCAGAGTTCTTAATGTTTGAAATTTTAAAATATTCTTTGAGAACACATTATAATTCTTCATTAATGGTAGCCTGTATTTCTTGAACATAAATAGGGATTCAATGGATAACTTAAAAATGAATAAAAATGTAAATATAAATTAAATTTAATAGTAATTATTAAATATGTAATTAAATATAAACACAATTACATTAATTATTATATTATATTATACAGATAATATAATATAGATATCTATGATATAATATTAATTAATTATCTTATGCAATTTTAATTATAATATTAACTATTTATATATTAATTATTATATATTAATAATTAATGTATTACATTAGTTATTAATTTTATATTAATAATCATTACATATGATATGTAATAGATATAACTATATAACAATGTATAATTGTTATACAATATTATTAATACAATTATATAAACATAATTATACTAAATTATATTTAATATTTTATATAATAATATTTTTTATATTTAATATAATTACATATAATTATTATATTATAATAATTATATATGAAATAATATATAATTTATAATGTAATACTTATGTAGGTATAACAAATATAACTATTATATAATTATACTATTTTATAATTACATAAAATGTATTATATAACAATATATACAATTATATATTTATTATATGTGATTATATTAAATATATTATTATATAACAATATATAATTATATTTAACATATAATTACCAATTATTATATATAACAATATATGATTATATTGAATTATCTTTAATATAAAATTATTAAATAAGTATATAATTATTAAATAATTTCATAGCATAGAGAGTATTATAGTATAATTATAAATATTTCTGTCTTTGAATAATGACCCAAAATATATAACCTTCTTAAATTCTTTATATTCTTTTATTTTCTGCATATAATATTAAGGAATCACATATAAGAAATATTGATCATATGTTCATTGCTTTTTGCATCTGTGGTTCTGACTCCATTATTAATGTTAACAGTAAATTATTTTTCAGTTTATGTAGTTTTGATGCGTTTAAAATGGGAGGCATGATGAGGAGGTAGATTAAGGAAAATTTCACTGAAGTGTCTTTCCCCTTAGATCTGAATGTGGTGTAAATAGCACATAAAAATGATCATTTATGTATATAGGGTCACGAAATAATAAATGTAAAATCTGTTACTTGTCTTCCTCTCTCAGTAATTCTCTGAGGGTGTCTATTAGCTGACTCGTCTCCCGTCAAATCTAAAGAAACAATTAAGTTGCATGCTGGTCTAAGAACATAACTGATGAAAATATAAATTATTCTACTATATTGGGAGATACAAAAATGCAGTGTTTTATGGTTGGAACAATATTTTTCATTCATATGTTTATATAGGATATGTTTCATTATACTAGTGTTTATCTAGTAAAAACAATACCACACTATCAAATACTTCAGGAGTAAATAATACCAGTCCCACACAAATGCTTTCAGAAAATAAAAAGGAGGGAACTGATATGAGATCCTCATTCCCCTTATTCCAAATGCAGGAATAAAAATAAAAGTACAGTAGTTCCCCCCTTATCCACAGTTTTACTTTCATGGTTTCAGTCACTCATAATCAAACATAGTCAACCGTGGTCTGAAAATAGGTGAGTGTAGTACAATAAAATATTTCATATTTTGAGACAGAGGGAAAGTGCACACATACACGTAACTTTTATTTTAATATATTGTTATAATTGTGCTATTTTATTATTGTTGATAATCTCCTACTGTGCCTAATTTATAACAAACTTTGTAATAGGTATGTATGTGTAGAAAAAAATAGTATATATAGGATTCAGTACCATCTGCAGTTTCAGGCATACACTGGGTGTACTGGAATATATTCCTTGTGGATAAGGGGGTACTACTGTATAAAGAAATATCTCTTATCAATAGAGACTCAAAAATCTGTAAGAAAATTAGCAAATTAAATATAGCAATACATAAAAAATACTATATCATGATCAAGTGGGATATACCTCAATTAGCAAAATTTAACATTTGAAATTTTATCCATGTAATTCATCATAGTAACTGAATTTAAAAAGAAAAGACATATTATTATTCTAGTAGATATAGAAAAAGCATTTGAACAAATCTAATTTCTGTGACTGATTTAAAAATTGCTCTCATCGAACTAGGAACAGAAAGGAACTTCCACAACTTGATAAAGTACCTACAGGTAATATTATACTGAAGGTTGAAAGACTGAATGCTTTCCTCAAGATTCTATTTAACATAGTACTAGAGTTCTTAGTCAGTACAATAGGCAAGTAAAAGAAAAGAAAGGCATGCAGATTTAAAAGAAGGAAATAAAACTGTCTTTATTAGTGGACACCGTGATTGAGTACATTGAAAATCCCAAGAAACCTAAAGGAAAGCTGCTAGAACATGTGAGATTTACAAGATCACGGGATTCAAAGTCAGAAATCGGTTGTATTCCCATATATTAATATAAGCAGAAAACAATCAGACATTAAAATACTGATGCAATTGATGAAAACCTAAACTAATGAAAAAATATGCCACGTGTTTTATGAATTTTTAAAATATGCCATGTCTTTTATGAATATGAATTCTACATTATTGTCACTTCTCCCTACATTGATCTATAAGTCAGTGCAATCCCAGTCAAAATTCTAGTAACTTTGTTGTTAAAATTGGCTGCTATAGTTAGGATATTTGACCCCTCCAAATCTCATGTTGAAATTTGAACTTCAGTGTTGGAGGTAGGGCTTAATGGGAGGTGTTTGGGTCATGGAGATGGATCCTTGATGAACAGAATAATGCCCTCCCTGGTGGTGGAGACAGGCAGTGAGTTCTCACTCTATTAGTTCCTACACAAGCTGATTGTTAAAAAAGAGCCTGGCACCTCTCTCCTTTCTCTCTTGCGTCCTCTCTCTTCATGTGATCTCTACGTACATATCACCAGCTCCCCTTCCCCTTCTGCCATGAGTGGAAGCAGCCTGAAGCCATCACTAGATGCAGATGCTGGTGCCATGTTTTTTGTACAGCCTGCAGAAACATGAGCCAAATAAACCTCTCTTCTGTATAACTTATCCAGTCTCAGATGATCCTTTATAGCAAACAAATGGATTAAGACATTGGCTATCTTATTCCAAAATTCATACAAAACTACAAAGAACCTGGGATAACCAAAGCAATTCTTAAAAAAAGAACAAACTTCTATCTAATCTCAAGACTTGCTACAGCACTGTTAAAGATAATTTTATGTGATAATAAACATGTTCTATAACTGTGTGTTGACCTATATTGTATGAGATAAAGTGGGGAATCCAGAAGTATGTCTTCATTTTTCATCTAACGAACTAGGTTTATGGTGGTACTTTTTCCCATGAGGAAGACGGGGAAAAGAATTGGTTGAGGTGGACAGCCTCTTTTTAATATGCTTGCTAGACTTCCAAGTAGAAATTTAAATATTTATATTTCAGTAGTCAGGAAGATTATGGTAGCTTGGACTGGGATGGTGTGGTGATGGCAGTAGTGAACTTGTGAGATATAAACTAACTGAAGGTGTTTTTAGATGTTCTCAAACCTTGTGATAGATGGGAGTGTAAGAAATATTCAGGTGTCAGAGATTACACCAGTTTCTTCTGGCTTGCTAGAAGGGTGGTGGCACTTTTGAATGGAAATGGACAAGATTTGGAGGAAGATCATGAATTTCATACTGGATATTTAAAGTTTAAAATGATTTTTAGACAGCCATAATGTGCTGTCAAGCTGACAGTTGTATACGTGTCTCTGGAGATATAGATTTCAGTATCACTGGAATGTAATAGGTAATTGAACCATGGTCAAGAAAAGTAATCATCTAGGCAGTGAATATAGAGTTATATGATAAAGCAGCATAGGACTGAGTCTGGAGGGATTCCAGTGCTGAAGGACTGGGTGAAGTATGTTGAGCTTGTAAAAGAGGATGCTGAGAGTCCCAGTAAGATAATTTATGTGGAAGGTATTTTACAATTTGTAGAAGTTCAGGCAAATGATAATTTTGATAATTAAATTAAGCCCATGCTTCTCAAATAGGGATTTGAGTGCCCCCAGATGTAAGCTGATTGAATCAAGGGGCACTTAAAGCCCTGGGATAAATAATGATACATTTTCTTTGAACATGAATTTTACTCAAGAGTAAGTAATTTTAAATATTCTTTTTATATGGAAACAAACAGATATATTATGGATAAAATGGAAAAATCAAGTCAACTTAAAGGCTATTATATAAGACTTCAAGGAAATCATCTGATTATACCCCCAGAAATTCCTCCCATAGCATACTTTTTCCCTTATCTCTTGTAGTCTTCATAGGAATGTTTAGTGGGGACATTTGAGTGCACTGATCAGAGTCTTTAAGGTGATGAAAAACTCTTCCCTCACTTTCAACTCAACATGGTAGCAAACAAGGTGCTTTTGAAAAGACACTCCTTTTTCATTTATAATTTTTAAAAGTAACTTTATAAAAACATTCAAGGTAGAAAAGTGTGAAAAGCAAAAAAATTCTTATCACTCAGAAATCACCAAAGTTAACATTATACAAATATCATTTCTCACAAATCCCTTTGTAAGTATACAAATGGTAGGATAAATATTTAAAGCCAATTATTTTAAGATGATGCTATGGACTGAATTGTATCTCCCCAAAATTCATATGTTGAAATTAAATCCCCAATGTATCTGGACATAGGGTCTTCAGCAGGTAATAAGGCTGGTGCCTTAATCAGATAGGATTGTGGCCTTATAAGAAGAGGAAGATCTTGCTCTCTTTCTCTCTCTCTCTGTGTCATGTGAGGACACAAAGAGATGGTGGCCAACTGGAAGCCAGAAAGAAAGAGTCCTCACCAGAACTCATCCACACTGGCTCCTTAATATTGAACTTTCCAGACTGCAGAACTGTGAGAAAATAAATTTCTGTTGTTTAAGCATTTAGTCTATGGTATTTGGTATGGCAGTGCAAGCTAAGGCAGATGAGATGATACTAAGAAAACTTTTAATTCAAAGTATAATTTAATTCTATCTTTAAGAAGAAAAAGAGAAAGTAAAATTAGACAAAAAGGAATTACCGAAGATTCCTAGAGGAGGAATTGTTTGTTTCTTGGAAAACAAAGAGTAAATTTTTTAATGCAAACTTACGCTCTCTTCACAAGGAAATAAAAATTCACATTTTCACTACATCCTTGCCAAAACTGAGTATGTTATTTTCAAAAACAGTAATTTTTTTTCCAATGAAATATGTATTGTCTTAATTTGTGTCAATTTGATTCCTGGAGAGGTAATGTTTTTCATTTGAGGATAATTTATATTTTTTTTCAAATATTACCTGTCACTACATTTTCTCTGTTTTGTTATTTTGGGGTCTTAGAGATACATAAACTAAAGTAATAAAGGAATTAGAGAATTGCTATTGAGCAGCCACAATAATAATAATTATTTTAGATAAGAATAATCAGTGGATGTGAAAATTGTCCTTTCATGAAGGGAGCTGGCTTGCCCAAGGCTATCCTCTGCTAGGTGATAGCACCAATCCACAAGCCAGGAGAGTTTATGTGGGACTGGATTCTGATGGCGCTGAATCAAAGGGATAGAATATAAAATTGGGGAAAAGAGAGTTTATCAATATAAGAGTGTTTTCCCAGGACACAGGATTTAATGCCCTGGCAAGGACCCTAGGAGACAACACTAGTATGTTCTAGAATGGCTGTTGAAAGCTTGGAAAAACTGATAGCCCACACTAAATGAAATAGAAATGCAGATTTGCCATGGGAGATGGTAGTAGAAGGGATTAAAAGACCCAAGTGGTGAGCATGCTAGATTGCCAATCAGCTATGTTCAGCTGGGGAACACTGTCAAAACAATAAAGAATGTGCTGGAGAAGGTGGCATTAGCATCATTAAGATCAATGGCTGTTCTCTGTAATCCAGGACTGTTTCAGAACTAGGCTTTCTAGTAGCAAAGGGATAAAAAGATTCTGAAATAATAGAGACAAAGTGACAACATGTAACCAGAAGCAAAATAGGCAGAATTATTTTAATGAGTACCAAGTTCAGAGTGGCATCCGAAAAGTCTGACCTACATAGAACTATAGAGTTTGTCCATGGAACTCAGCATTCCTATGGGCAAGATGGATGGGCAGTCAACAAGCATATGCTTAACTTATTTAACCAAAAGAAATTGAGCATGGATGATCAGGAAGCTGAGGGTTCCTGCCCTAGTTTAAAAGTCATGATTCAGATCTGAACCAGGCAATTTTCAGACCTAAACCCAGTGCCTAAAAAGAGAGGCTATGTCTCCATGAGGAAGAATCTTAGAATAGCATGGCAAGTTTTGTCATAATGATTCTCTGTATCTTTATCCAAAGGGACATATGGCCTTTCACTTAGGTGACCATACATTGGAGTAAGAATACCCAGACATTTCAAGGACTACTGGAAACAATTGTACAAGTTGACATTGAAGGAAGTGTCACAATGGATTCTTCTATTAGTGCAGCAGTCAGTGGGATCCAGGTAGTAAATGGAGTCCTAACCTTGATCTCCCTCAGTGGGTCAGTTGTGTTCACAAACCCAGTGGCCATTTTCCCAGGCCTCAAGTGTATAATTGAAATGTTCACACTTAGTAATTGGCAGAGCCCTCCCATGGGTTCCTTGATCTGTGGGATAAGGACTAGCACAGAGGCAAACACCACACAGAAGCCTCTGAAACTGCCCCCTCCATTGGCCATGATAGAAAATCAAAAGTATTATCATATTCTGGGTTGGGTTTCTTTTATTTTTATTTTATTTTTTTTCTCTGGAGCATAGATTCAAGTTGCCCTGAATATACACACCTTGAGTTTCTTAGTGGCTTGCAAAAGTACAAGTAATGTTGGAAGAATTCTTTACAAAGAATTGACATTTTTATAGTTTTTAGCCTTCGGCTCCCAGAAGGATAAATATGCCTTTCCATTTATTCAAGGTTCCTTGCATATCCCAATCAGTGTGGTTTCCTACATATAAATATTGCATGTTTCTTGAGAAAGTTGTTCCTAAATATTTTAGTTTTAATTGCCATTCTGGATGGGAAAATTCACTACATTTTCTGATTGTTCCTGCCTCTGACCAGCTCTCCAGCTACTAGTGTAATTCCTTAATCCAACATAGGAATCATCATCTCTATGATTCAAAAAAAAGATTCCTTTGAGAAACACACCTAAGGACAAAGCAACCCATTCAGTTTTGTTTTGTTTTAGGGAGAAGAATATTAATCACTTATTCAACAAATATTTATTGGAGGCTCATTGTGAATACACGTTTGAACTAGATGCTTTGTAGGTAGGTATACAAAAAGGAATATGTAGGCCCTGTCCTCAAGAAGGTTATCAGTTCATAGGAGAAACAAATCTTTGTGTCATTAATAATAAGAATGACAATAACAAGAAAGGTAAAGGATTATTAAGGTGGGGAAGGTGGGAGAGGGAAGGAGAGAAGGAAGGAGGAAGAATGATGGCAGTTAGAGGAGAGAGAGTTGTCTTCTGAATAATGGGATTGCAGATAGTCTCAAGATACTGGGCAAAATGTCAGCCTTGGATAGGAAGTTCTCTTCCCTCTGTCATAAAGAGAAGAGTTGCAAGGATGGATTCAGAAAAAAAGAGAGAGACACTCAAAGAATGGAAACTGAAGAAATGTACCTTAGTTACCTTGTTATCTGTTAAGTAACAGGCAAGGTCATCTGTAGATAGTGAATACTGGGGTTTAACCCATTTATGCCTGAGGTTGCAATTTTTTGAATTTTTGCAATCAGACGTTGGTGATGACCTTGAGCAGTAGGATATAAATAACTCCCACATGCTTAGCATTCCAATAATGGAACACTAGTTAAGGAAAAGAAGAGACCCGGCATGGTGGTTCAGGTCTGCACTTCGGGAGGCTGAGGCAGGGAGGAGTTCAAGACCAGCCTGGTCAACATAGTGAAACGTGTGTGGTGGCATATTCCTGTAATCCAGCTACTTGGGAGGCTGAGACAGGAGAATTGCTTGGACCTGGGAGGTGAAGTCTGCAGTGAGCCAAGATCCTGCACAATGTATTCTGCACTCCAGCCTGGCCACAGAGCAAGACTTCATCTCAAAAAAAAAAAAACAAAAAAACAAAAATAGAAGAAGAGATTTTAAAATTGGTAACATGGGAGAGAGTGTAGAGAACAATTAAAGATAAGAAAATGCAAAGTTTCATTAAGTGTGATCTTGCAGAGCACCCATATCTGAATCACCTATGGATATTTGGTAAAAATGAGAAGTCCCCAGTTCCACTCTAAACCTACATAATCAGAAAGGAGAGGGCAGACAAGTGTATTTTAATGTCTTCTTTAGGAGATTTTTATGTTCACATTAAAAAAAAAAAAGAATAGAAGGAATTGTGAAGCACACCAAGTGTTCAGATGAGGTTAGGTTACTTAAATTTGTATATGAAACATTCAATTAATTTTAACTTTTACATTAAGACTGAGGAATTTTTAAAGACTGTCTTTAACACTAATGATCAGTATTAAAAATATGTTTGGTATCGTGATAAAGGCCAGTTAATGACTTCTGGGAAGGGGACAAAACAGTTGGGGGATAAGAAGATAAAGAAGTTAAAGATGGAGTGGGAGGAGAAAAAAGTGGACAAGATGGAAATATTGGAGAAAGAAGGAGGAAGGCACATGAAGGAAAATATTAGAAGCAGAAAGGGAAAAGAGATACAGTTACACAGGGAAAGATATTAAGGGATTTAATAAAACGTGAAAAGGGGCTAAGTAGATTTTGGGGTTAATATTAGCATAGCCTGCTTTTTAATTTAGGCTTCATAATAAATTATCACATTGTTTTCACCTAATTTGCAATTCTGATTAGCTAATTTGCTACTCTCTTCCACAGTTAGGAATTTCAGCCAGCAATGTTTTGGCTAACCACAGCGGTCCTGGGAAGGAAGATGTAGTATTTCTTCTATGGCGCTTTTTGCCACAGGGTGACAAAATTACACCTAGAGCTCATTCTTCTGGGGACTTCCTAGTATAACTAACCCCTAGGGCTCAAACATCAGGGAAAACTGGAAAATCTGAGATGTAGGCTGCAGACAGTTATGGTTGGTAACCTGACGTTTGGTCACATACACACCATCAGGTCATTACTTTTCCTTTTGGAAATCACTTGTTACCTAAGTAACCAATCAACTAACTCTCTCTAATCTGGATGCTAGATCCCTAAATACATCGTCACTTCTTATTTATATTCCTTTATAGAATAAGTGGAGCTTATTATAAGTCCAGCACTCCTGTGTTAGACATGAAACATAATAGTGGTTGATGCCCATCACAGAGAAGTTAGTTTCTAGTTGACCAATGGTATGGAGACTTTCCTGGAAATTCCTAAGCAAAGGTTTGAAGTGCAGAAATGAAGGCAATGTGGGAAAATTTTCTTCCAGGTAGTAAAATTTGTGTAAATTAAACTGTGTATTTACAAAATGACCTTTGATGAAGTTGAGAGGCATCACAAAGATTCGAAGAGGCACCTGTTGAAGGAGAAAGAGAAATTTCTTTCAGCAAGAGGTAGAGCAGACCTGTGGCCTTTGCATACTTCATAGCCTCACCACATTCTCACTTTTACCATCTTCATGATCAGCAAGTCACCTCCACTTCCTCTCTTCCCTCCCTCATGGCTTTGGGTGTTCTTTCATGAATTTTCTTCCTGTCATTCTTTTTGTTACCCTGATTTAATGAAGATAAAGATATTTCCTGTGGAATGGGGTGCATCTGTAGTTGTTTTTTTCCCCCCCAGAGATGACCTACTTAACAGCCCTGGAATGATGTAGTCTGCTGGGAATCAGTTTTTAGTTAGAAGGAATTTAGACTGTTACTATAACTTCATAGAGGATAGCAGCCTTGGACAGAGCTTGATTAATTTTTTAAATAAGTCTTAATTGCTTATTTTTACTATTGTTGAAGACAATTGGAAATTGTACCAATATTCCCATATGACATTGTATGCAAAAATAAAGTATAAAAATAACATGGACTCTTTAAAAGTGCATACGCTTTGGCTCAGAAATTCAGATTCCAAAAAGCTATCTAAAGAAAACTGGGATACCACAAATGACTGCTATGTATTTACCAATCCTACTTCTCTTTCTTCATGGGTACCTAGCCTATATCTCTCAGTCTCCTTTGCAGTTTGGTAGAATCAGGTGACTCTGAGATCTAGTAATTACAATGAGGGAAAAGTGATTTACATCACTTCAACACCTGGGCCATAACGAAATCTTCCATACAACTCTCCAGGCTCTCTCTTTCTCTATCCATGTGACTTTATGCTGAGGAGGAGAAAGTCCTAGAAGACGGCCGAGTCACATAAAGGAAGATGCTTAAGTCTGGGACTGATATGGTTTGAATGTGTCCTCTCCACATCTCATGCTGAAATGTTGTCTCCAGTGTTGGAGGTGGGGCCTGGTGGGAGGTGCTTAAATCATAGGGGCAGATCCCTCATGAATGGCTTAGCACCATCCTCTTGATGATAAATGAGCTCTTGCTTTGAGTTCACATGAGATCTAGTTGTCAAAAAGTGTATGACACTTCCCCCTTCTCTTCTTCCTGCTTTTGCTATACGACATGAAATCTCCTGCTTCACCTTCTGCCAAGAGTAAAAGCTCACAGAGGCCTCCCCAAAAGCCAAGCAGATGATGACACTGTGCTTGTACAACCTGCAGAACCGTAAGCCAACTAAACCTCTTTTCTTTACAAATTACTCAGTCTCAGGAATTTCTTTATAGCAATGCAAGAATTGCCTGATACAGAAAATTGGTACTGAGGAGTGGGGTACTGCTATAAACATACCTGAAAATGTGGAAGTAACTTTGGAACCAGGTAACAGGCAGAGGCTGGAATTGTTTGGAGGGCTCAGAAGAAGACAGGACAATGAGGGAAAGTTTGGAATATCTTAGATACTCGTTAAATACCTGTGACCAAAATACTGATAGTGATATTGACAGTAAAGTCCAGGCTGCTGAGGTCTCAGATGGAAATGAGGAAATTATTGAGAACTAGAGCAACGGTCACCCATGTTATGCCTTAGCAAGGAGCTTGGCTGCGTTGTATTCATGTTCTAGGGATCTGTGGAAGTTTTAACTTCAGAGTGATGATTTAGGGTATCTGGCAGAAGAAATTTCTAAGCAGCAGAGCATTCAAGAAATTACCTGGCTGCATCTAACAGCCTGTGTTCAGATGCAGGAGCAAATAAATGACTTAAAATTGGAACTTATATTTAAAAGAGAAGCAGAGAGTGAAAGTTGGAAAAATTTGCAGCCTGGCCATGTGGCAGAGAAAGGAAAAGCTTTTTGATGAGAGAAATTCAAGCAATCTGTGAAACAACCACTTGCTGGAGAGATTTGCATAACTAAAAAGAGCCAGGTGCAGATAGTCAAGACAATAGGAAAAAGACCTCCAAAGCATTTCAGAGATCTGTAAGGCAGCCCCTCCCATCACAGGACCTTAGACCTAGGAGGAAATAATGGTTTCCTGGGCCTGGCCTAGGACCTTGCTGCCCTGCACAGCTTCAGAACAGCCCTCCACACACCCAGGCCCACTCTGGCTCCAGCCTCAGCTCAAAGAGGCCCAGATACAGCTCAAGCCACCACTTCAGAAAGTGCAAGCCATAAGCCTTGGTGGCTTTCATGTGGTGTTAAGCCTGCAAGGGCACAGAGTGCAAGAGTGAAAGAGGTGTGACAGCCTCTGCCTAGATTTCAGAGGATGTATGAAAAAGCCTGAGTGTCCAGGCAGAAGCCTACTGCAAGTGTGGGGCCCTCGCACAGAACCTCTACTAGGGTAGTGCCAAGAGGAAATGTGGGGTTGGAGACCCCACACAAAGTCCCTACTGGTGCACTGCCTAGTAGAGCTCTGAGAAGGGAGCCACTGTCCTCCAGACCCCAGAATGGTAGACCACTGGTAGCTTTCACCCTGCACCTGGAAAAGCCACAGGAACTCAACAACCTGTGAGAGCAGCCTCAAGGGCTGAACCCTGCAAAGACATGGAGATGCAGCTGCCCAAGGCCTTGGGAGCCCACCCCTTCATTGTGCCCCCTGGATGTGGGACATGGAGTCAAAGGAGATTATTTTGGAACTTTAAGATTTAGTGATTGTCGTGATATGTTTAGAACTTGCATGCGGCCTGCAGCCTCTTTCTTTTGTTTCACTTCTCCCTTTGGTAACAGAAAAGTTTACCCAATTCCTGTACCCCCATTGTATCTTGGAAGTAAATAACTTGTTTTGATTTTATAGGCTCATAGGTAGAAGGGACTTGCTTTGTCTCAGATGAGACTTTTGACTTTTGAGTGATGCTGAAATCACTTGTGACTTTTGAGGGACCATTGGCAGGGGATGATTGTGTTTTGCAATGTGTGAAGAACATGAGATTCTGGGGGCCAAGGGTGGAATGATATGGTGTGAATTTGTGTCCCCTCCACATCTCATGGTGAAATGTGGTCTTCAGTGTTGGAGATGGGGCCTGGTGTGAGGTACTCAGATCATGGAGGCAGAGCCCTCATGAATGGCTTGGTGCCATCCCCTTGGTGATAAGTGAGCTCTTGCTTTGAGTTCACATGATATCTGGTTATTTAAAAAAATGTGTGGCACCTCCCCCTGTCTCTTGCTGCAGCTTTTGCCATGTGACATGAAGCTTCTAATTTGCTGTTGCTATGAGTAAAAGCTCCCTGAGGCTTCCCCAGAGACTTCAGGGAGCTTTTGAGTAGATGCTGGTGCCATCCTTGTACAGCTGCAGAACCATGAGCCAGTTATACCTCTTGTCTTTATAAATTACCCACTGTCAGGCATTTCTTTATAGCAATGTAAGAACAGCCTAATACAGGGACTAACTGCTGAAGCAGAGTTCTCCTGCCAATATATGTTGAACTACATAATAGATAATTCAGTTTTACTAAGCCACTGAAAGCTTTCATCTATTTTTTATAGCATTTAGCTTACTTTCACAAATACACACGCTATAACACAATATACATGTTATAACACTTTAGTAGATTGAGAAGGGAGTACATAAAGATTAGAAAGTAGAAACAAAATGGTTAATATCAGCTAATATGGTCATCTAGATAGACTGTCCAAGAGAACATAAAGCATTAGAAACAATAGCAGAGTTCAGTTACATTTCTGAAAATAAAATAAATATTCAAAATTTATTTATGTGGAATCTATACTCAAGCATCAAACTATAAATTAAAATTATAAAATAGGTACTGTTTATAATACCAATAAAACCTATAAATCTGTTAAAATATGTGAAAAACTTATATGCAGAAAAATTAGAAAAGATGACCTGAAAATGTAATATATAAAGACATTTATCATAAGGAATCAGTTCATGTGATTATTAAGGTGGGCAAATCATAAGATCTGCAGGGTGAATCAGCTGACTGGGGATGTAGGAGAGCCAATGGTTTAGTTCCTGACTAAAGGCTAGAAGGTTTGAGACCCAGGAAGAGCCAGTATTTAAGTTAGTGTCTGAAGGCAGGAAAAAAGCCAATGTCCCAGTTCAAAGGCAGTCAGTAAGGAAAGAATTCTGTCCTACTGGAGGGAGGGGTCAGCCTTTTCGTTCTATTCAGGCCTTCAGCTGATTGGCTCAGGCCCACCCACGTTAGGGACGACAATCTGTTTTACTCAGTCTACCACGTTAAATGTTAATCTCATCCAAAAACACTCTCAGAGAAACATCCAGAATAATATTTAGCTAAATATCTAAGCATTCTATTGCCAAGTCAACTTGACATGTAAAATTCGCCATCACAAGCTGGAAGCCACCATCCTCAGCAAACTAACACAGGAACAGAGAACCAAACACTGCATGTTCTCACTCATAAGTGGGAGTTGAACAATGTGAACACATGGACACAGGGAGAGGAACAACACACACTAGGGCCTGTGGAGGGTGGGGGAAAGGGAAGGGAGAGCATCAGGACAAATAGCTAATGCATGCAGGGCTTAAAACCTAGGTGATGGGTTGATAGGTGCAGCAAACCACCATGGCACACGTTTACCTATGTAACAAACCTGCACATTCTGCACATGTATCCCAGAACTTAAAATATAAATAAATAAATAAATTTGAATGAATTGTTTAAAAAATTCACCATCACACCAACTTTATGGAAAGGAAGAGTTGCTACTATAAAAACAGCCACTTCTACCAAATTGATTGGAATTTAATACAATTCTAATCAAAATTCCATTTTTTATATGATTTGATAAATTCATTCTAAAGTTCAAATAAAAGAATAAAGGTCCAGAAATAACCAGGAAGGTTAGAAAAGAAAAACAGTAGGAGATAATTCTTCTTATTATTTATATTCATTTTCTATGGATGGTATAACAAATTGCTACAAAATTAATGGCTTACAACAATGCAAATACATTATGTTAGCATTTTGTAGATTATAATTTCAATACAATTCTTACTGGGCTAAAATCAAGGTGTCAGAAGGGCTATATTCATTTCTAGAGTCTCTTGGGGAGCTATTTCCTTTCCTTTTCCAGCTTCTAGAAGCAGCCAGCATTCCTGGCTCATGCTTCCTTCCTCCATTTTCAAAGCCAACCACCTTGCATGGTTTTCACCATTCTGCTGTAATTATATATCCCTCTAATTCTGACCTCAGCTTGGAAAAGTTCTATCCTTTTATGGACTCCTGGATGAGGTTGGGCCCACCTGAATAATCCAGGATATTCCCATCTCAAGGTCCTTAACTGAATCAAATATGCAAAGTTCCTTCTGCCATGCATGGTAACATATTCACAGAGTCCAGAGATTAGGACGTGGACATCTTTGGGGAGCCAAAGTGTGATATTGGTATAAGACTATAAAAATAGAGACCTAGGAAAATCATATATATTGGGAAGTTTAGTCTACAAAAAAAGAGAGTTGTGAATAATAGGATGAGGGATAAATTATTCAATTCTTGACACGGGGACAAGATTAAAACAGACCCCTACATTTTATGCAAAAGTAAATTTAAAAAATAGTGGCTCACTCCTGTAATCCTAGCACTTTGGGAGGCCAAGGTGGGCAGATTGCCTGAGCTCAGGAGTTTGAGACCAGCCTGGGCAACACGATGAAACCCCATCTCTACTAAAATACAAAAGAAATTAGCTGGGTGTGGCGGCATGTGCCTGTAGTCTCAGCTACTCGGTAGGCTGAGGGAGGAGAATTGCTTGAACCTGGGAGGCTGAGGTTGCAGTGAGCCGAGATCGCACCACTTCACTGCAGCCTGAGTGACAGAGTGAGACTCCATCTCTACATAATAATAATAATTATATAAAAATAAAAGTTGTAAATCTTTTAAAAGAAAATATTAGAGAAAACTTTTATGGCATTATGTGAAGAAGCATTTCTTTAACAGAATACAAAACGCAAAAATCATAAAGGAAAATATCAATAAATTTAAGCCCATTAAAATAAAAGCAGTTTCATGAAAAAGACATTGTAAGATGAAAAGACTGACATAGAAAGATATTTTGCAACCTTTGTCTTAAAAACCAACAAGAATAAGAAGACATAAAGTCATAAAGTCAGAAGGGAAATTAGCAAAGGATATGAACAAGCAATTCATAGGAGTGTAAATAGTCAATAAAATATTAAAATATATGCTCAATAGTATTAGTAGTCAGACAAAATTAAAATATCAATGAGATATAACTTCACAACCATTAAACTGACAAAAATTAATCAGTGGGTTTACATCAAGTGTTAGCGGTGATGTGAGGAAACAGCAATTCTTATTTATTGCTGATGGTAGTATAAATTGTTACCATTTTAGAGAGGAATTTGGCAATGCATGAGAATGAAGATGATCATTCCATAGCTTCTAGCAATTTGACTCCTAGAAAAACTCTCTTACATGCATTCAAGAATATATATACAAAAATGTCATTTTCAACCTTGTTTGTAATAGTAAAAAACAAAACAAAAAATCCCACCATCCTATTTATTGGGATCAATCTAGCAATTACTGAGAACTTGGACTGGCCCCTCAGGAAGAGAATGGGTTATGCACATAAAGGGATAAAGAAATGTTATCCTGCTGTTAAATCACATACATAAATATGAATAAATCTTATGTGTTAGAAAGTTGCAAATGGATATATAAAGCATAATACCACGTATGAAAAGTGTGAAATGAAATGATAGTGTATGGAACACATACTAATGTAGTGAAAAGTACAAACATATGTACAAAAATGATTTTAAAAAACTGCAGATAAGTTTTCACCTTTGAGGAGAACTGAGGGGAAAAGGATGATGGAGTGAGGCTATAGCTATATGACACTTATGTCTATAAAAGAGGGAGATATCAAGCATATATTTAAAAAACATTAAAGTCTGTTTAATCTTGGTGGTAGAAAACAGAGGTCTGTTATATTACATCCTGTGCTTTGCTGCATGTTTTATATTTCAAATGAAATGTTTTATTGTTTTTTAAATAAAAAAAGAAAAGCAGAGATGGGCAAGAGATGAGAGGAAAGCCAAGCAGTGAAAACATTTTCCTTGAACTGAAAATCATTCAATATTTTTTTCAACAGGCATTGATTACGGATTTGCTATGTGACTTATCTTTGTGTTAAGAATTTGAACAAAGTCCTGTTTTTTTAAAGCTGTGCCAGTAGTAATTATATTGGTGTTATTTAACAGTAGAACACTGTGGCTTATGACTTCAGCCAGCTGAAGTCAAACTCAGTAGGGATGCTTTATTTTGTATAATACAGACTAGTCCAAGTCCTTAGTTTCCACTAGATTGTTCCTGTGTATTTGGATGGCTGCTGAATCTTTTAAGGACATACCCCTGTTCATTCACTCAGCTGCTTCCTCTTCAGTGAAAACTAAACCATCTGTTGTAATGAATATAAGGCTTCCTGCTCTCAATTCTGTCTTCTGATTCCCCTACTAAATGCTGGTTGTCACTTTTAATTTAGAAAAACATCACTATACTCTCCACTTCCTTCTTTAGAATTTTCCTGTGAGTATCTCAAAGCTCTTCATCCACGTGAGGGAGGTGTTGCAGTTTTTCCGGGGGATTCAGTTGTGGTGTTAGCCCCATTTTATAGACTGAACAAATGGAGATTTCTAAAAGTCTCAAGGCTTTCTAGCTACTGTTTTGAAAGGTAGTTCCAGTCAAGAAGCAAAGTATTAGTTGCTACTTTGAAACCTAAAATGTCAACACCAGGCAGTGCTCTGTGGAAAAATATCAGCAAAATGTTCACAGCATTAAAATCTACCCTGACCGACTCTCTGTCAGCTGTGGCTGACAGGTTTTCAGCACTTTTCCACTTGTAGGATGTGGGTGGTCTCCAGGACCAGCCCTGGTAGAGCTGGTTGGTGAATTGGATGGGACTTGAGGAGGAGAGAGGTACTTGGAAAAGAGAGGGCCTAGAAATGGTGAGCTGGAGGTAGGGGAGGCTTTTACCAATGAAAGCAGACACAGCAGAATACCTGGACCCTACAAGGGAATCATTGAACAAGCTATTCATTAATCAAGGGAGCTGGGATTTAGAGTTGTAATAGAAAAGGCAGAAAAATCCTCATTTGTAAATAGGAAATGGGAAATTTCACCATAGTAACCATAAACAAGTAGTTTAAAGTGAGTTAAAGGGTTTTCCTAATATACTTCTTACCTTTCCTTTGCTTTCTTCTCCTCTTCCTTTTTTTTTCTAGAAGTCTCTCTAATATCCATCCGTCAAAGGTGGTCCATGAGATATTGTCAAGAGACAGCTTAGCAGTTTGACCCTTTCAGATCCTGAACCATGAGATGCTCATTGATTGGATTCTGTGCCCCCAAGTAACATGATTCATTCCACTCAACTAAGAAATTTAACTTTTCACTTTCCACTCTGTTAAAAAGAAAATAAACCTCTTAGCAATGTGGGACATACCTGTATCTTGAGCACTGAAACTAACCCAGTGTTTTCAAGGAAATATAGTCTTTATATCATGTTTAGGTATTAGCCTAACAAAAATCATCTAGGAGTCATTAAGGAAGTGGCTGAACTGTGCAAGTACAAATTTCTGATTTGTTAATAAAATGAACTTTTCGTTCTAAAAGACCAAATGCCAGTTTCCTGTGTGAACACTATATTGATCTGGCTTATATTCTAAACATGGCCACTCAAAAGAAATCTTGCAAGATTCTGGCTTGCCCTTTGTATTGACAGATTCAGATCTCAACTATATCAGACCTAAATCTTAAGTCTCTTTGTTAGGGACCAGCAATAAATTACTTGAGGTCAAGTTCTGTTTATACAGTGGACTGTTCTAAGAGAATTACCTTCTTGACTTAATAGCTTCCTTTTGGGTGACATTTCTCCCTGAAAGAAGACAAATTGTCTAAGGTCAGTCTGCAGATCAGTTCCGAGTGTAGGAGGAAATTGTAGTGGATCAACAAAATTGCACCAGTTCTACCAACCAGCATTAGGCAGCATGCCGCCAGTCAGAGGCAGACCCTGAGGGACTACAGCCAGAGCTCCTTGAAAGAGCAGAGTTTTCAATTCTTTCTTTTTGGGCTGCTCTTGACTTTTATTTTCTCAGGCTCCACCAAAAAACAAAAACAAACAAACAAACAAAAACAAAAAACAACAACGAAAAGTCCAAAACAAAAAAACTCCTGCATTAACAATGAAATAAGATCTATTAAACTCTTCATTCAGTGCTGAGTTGCTTTAAAAGTTTGTTTCCCTCCATCTACCAAGGCTAATTTGAAAGTTGAACGAAAAGAGAGGGTGAATTTCAGACTCAACTTGAGCTTGAATCTGTTCTGTTTCATATATTGGAATGACTAAGTGAACCCCAAATTGCCATTTTAAAAAGGGAAACTTTAGAAATTAGAAGTGGACTTAAAGCAATTAATAAGCTTCAGGATACTAAAAATTGAGTAATTTATTCTTAAAGTTATATGTATTCTACATGAAGAAATTTAAAAACACAACTACCTCATTACATATTCACCTACAATGGAATTGGTAGATTTGCCTTTTTACTCCTCCTTTAGAGGAAAAACAGAGAAAGAGAGAAAAAGTAGAAGTACAAGTCTCTTCTTAATTAAGCATTTTATCCTTTGAAGTTATTCTGATTTTTTTTCACATTGATGATGTAATTTATGTAAATAATCATCTATCTATGAAAGGAGTGTGTCTGTCAAAAGCTGAAATAAAAAACATCCGTCATTTTGAAGTGATTAACATTCTCCAGATGTTTAAATCATCAGATTTCAGGAGTTTCTCTTTGTTGTGATAATGATATAGTATCCAGAACAAGAATGTTTACTTTTTTCTATGGGTCAAACGCAGATTTTTCACAATCCTATTAAGGCATGCAGCTCATTATAATTGTATGTGCAGATGAAAGCATATTCAGTTATTATTATTCCCCTTAATTGTAAACTGCTGCTGGTAATTTTACTGTAAAGCTCAAACAAAAGGAGAATACTTGAAAGGACCACCACTGCCCACTTATGTAATCAATTTATATATGTCAAGTTTGTACTGGGATGGTTATCCCCTTCTGTTACCAGACATGTGACATGCTACCACCCTGCAGCTTGGGGCCATGCATGCATGTCTCTGGCTCCTTTTGCAGGCTGCTTGGAAATACAGTACATGTCGGCAATAATGTTAAATGACAGCTTCAAACTATTTCCCTTAGGCCTGTTTGACCCGTGGGTTCAAGGTAAAACAGGAATGGTTCCGCTTACCTTCAAGACCTGAGCATCCTCACCACTGGCAAATTTAACTTGGAAGCTTGGTGAGGTTCCCTGGAGATCCAATTACCCTTGTTAGGGGACCTATTGAAACATTAATGACATGTAGCCACTTCATTCATAAAGTTGGGCTCGGCTCATGCCTAGCATTACCTCCCACACACCCCCAGCTTCATATCTGAAGTGCTTGTAGGGTTTTATTAAAACCGTTTGACTAGGGCACAAACTGACTACACGCTTATTATATGCTACCTCAACGCAGATAAGGCTGAGAGGGGGGTCTCAATCTCCATGTGCCAGTGCAGTCTTATAGAAGTGCATTAATTAAGAACAAGAGATATACAGAATAATGTCTCCAGAGCTGTTCATTATTCATGCTTCGGGTGGTTTTTTTTTTTTTTTGTCTGTTGTGCTCCTGACATATATGTTCAGGAATTTAATGTGGTACTCCTCCATACATTGCCACACAATTTTTCTCTCTCAAACATACCAACAGAAGGAGGAAATGTCTTCTTTTTGTGTTCTTGTGAGAAATCAAAGCACTGAAATTGTTAGATGATGATGAGTCAGACATAGAATACCTTCTTTCTTACTGGACTGAAGCCTTGCTAATAGGCTAATAATTAATAGTTACCATCTGCTATTCCTTGTGCCCTACCTTCAGATCATTCTTCATTTGTATTTGAACACACACATTCCTTTTAATCATTCCATGGCCATTACAGTACTTTGATAAACCTTCAGTCCCTAAAATGTTTCCAAATCACCCCCATCTGACATGGACCCTTGAATTAGAACTTTATTAAAGAGGAAATGTGTCTAATAAGTGACAAAGGGCTGGAGCATTGGGCTGGGAATCAGGTAACTGGGGCTGTCTTCATTGTTATGTCCAAGCATCAAAGCAGACACCTCAGCCAGTCCATTGGTTCAGTGCATTAGCATTTTGTTCTTACCTTTTCTGAACAAATGTAGTGGCCTCTTCTTTCACGTAAGAATGGGTTTCAACCCTCCTGTCTATGTACCCCTCATTTTTCCTCTATCTAGAAGAATGTTGACTCTGGGATTATCATGAGACCTGAACATCATTCTTTCTCTAAATTAGAGAAAAACATTTGCTTCCATGGTTTTATACATTTCAATTATGTTTCCACCGGATATTGAAAAGATCACAAATGTCTTGGGTAAAAGAAAAAAAAATGTGCAGGGGAATCTGGGGACATAGCAACTCTATTTTTTATTTATCACCATCATCATCACAGCTACTCTTCACTTAACATTGATAGAGCACATTTTAAATCTTCATATCAAATTAAAATGAGAATATTATTTCAAAATTTTAAAATGGTTCCAGATAGGGTAAATGACTTACCCAAGGTCTTAGATTTGTTTATTCATTGATTGAACATCTAGTTTGCTGAGCACCGTACTTTATGTTTATCATAGAGCAGGAATAAAATAACGATTTCCTGTCCTAGGAAAGAAGCAGAGCCAACACTAGAAACTTAGGGTCAAACTAACTGCTTCTGCTTCTATTTCCCATTTTTTTCCCCTGACATCTGGACCCATTGTTTTTAAGCATAAAAATAATTTTCTGTTGTGATTTGTTTTTATTTGACAATTAACCTCATGAAACAAATGGTGGCCACACTTCTCCAGGGAGGATAGGCAATGGCTATAGAGGAGAAGAAAGAGCACGCAATTTATTTTCTCAAATTATTAACCCTTCACATTATGATACTTCTTTTTTCCTGAGATCCCAAACTAATGTCTTTACTGATAAACCAAATCATATCATTGGCAGAACAGAGATCTTTTTGATAGGATAAAATTTCCTAGACCAATTTTAGACTCATTGGGAAATTTGTAGTAATCTTCAAAATGGCTAAAAATGTTAATGGTGAACCTTTCATCTTGAGCAACCTCTCACCCATGAGCTACTATCATAGATGAATGATGTTCAAGAGCATAAATATGTAAAGTTGAACAAACAATGGGGAAGGTATCAGTAGGACATTCTTAAGATTGCCCAGTCCTCCCAGATCTCTAGCGAGTAATTTAGCAGGAGATGGAGAGAAGCTTTCTTATTTTTGTATTAATACCATATTAAATAGACTCCTTAATGAAGTCTGTAGATGTTCCCTTCTTTAGCTTTTAAGACTTTTGAATTAATGTACTTAAGTCTCAGGCAATTTTCTTCTGTTTCATTTCCTTGATACAAAAAAATGTGACGTGCAGTTTAAGTCTGAGTATTTTTAAAATTTCAGTATGAATGGCTATAGTCTGTTGGCAGAATCAGAATAATGTGTTTTGGTAATTTGTTATGCAAATGAATCTTTAAAAAATTCTTTATCCCATTTCTCTCTCTTCGCCTTCCTCGTCTCCCTCTCCTTTCTCCTTTCCCCTTCCTACCATTTGCTTTTCTTGATATATTGGTTATAAAGACTCACTGTCTCTACCTTCTTAGTCTATATTGGATCAAATTGTTTCAACAGGTATTGTATCTAGGCCCTAGCAAACATTTCTTAGCTCTTCACTTTAAGGCCATGTTTTTCACCCCCTCACTCACTGCTAGGTTAATCTTCCTCATATTTCATTTTCATGTTAGTAAATAACCACTAGCTAATATAAAATCCAAACTCCTTTGGATTTTTTAAATTTTATTTTATTTTATTATTATTATACTTTAAGTTTTAGGGTACATGTACACAATGTGCAGGTTAGTTACATATGTATACATGTGCCATGCTGGTGTGCTGCACCCATTAACTCGTCATTTAGCATTAGGGATATCTCCTAAAGCTATCCCCCCCCTCCCCCCACCCCACAACAGTCCCCAGACTGTGATGTTCCCCTTCCTGTGATCATGTGTTCTCATTGTTCAATTCCCACCTATGAGTGAGAATATGCGGTGTTTGGTTTTTTGTTCTTGTGATAGTATACTGAGAATGATGATTTCCAATTTCATCCATGTCCCTACAAAGGACATGAACTCATCATTTTTTATGGCTGCATAGTATTCCATGGTGTATATGTGCCACATTTTCTCAATCCAGTCTATCATTGTTGGACATTTGGGTTGGTTCCAAGTCTTTGCTATTGTGAATAGTGCCGCAATAAACATACGTGTGCATGTGTCTTTATAGCAGCATGATTTATAGTCCTTTGGGTATATACCCAGTAATGGGATGGCTGGGTCAAATGGTATTTCTAGTTCTAGATCCCTGAGGAATTGCCACACTGACTTCCACAATGGTTGAACTAGTTTACAGTCCCACCAACAGTGTAAAGGTGTTCCTATTTCTCCACATCCTCTCCAGCACCTGTTGTTTCCTGACTTTTTAATGATCGCCATTCTAACTGGTGTGAGATGGTATCTCATTGTGGTTTTGATTTGCATTTCTCTGATGGCCAGTGATGGTGAGCATTTTTTCGTGTGTTTTTTGGCTGCATAAATGTCTTCTTTTGAGAAGTGTCTGTTCATATCCTTCGCCCACTTTTTGATGGGGTTGTTTTTTTCTTTTTTTGATCATTTATGTGTTCTTTTTAATCATCTCACCCTCTCATAACTCATTTCTGGGTTAGCATCTTTAGTAAGTATATTATGTAACAGTTTACCATTTACAATGTAGCTACACAACTGATAGTCCATGAGAGACTCCCAAAAATCTTAGATGAAGCTTGGAGATAATAAACTACTTGTCTAACATCTCACAGGTATTCAAAGAGCATGCTTAGGCTTGAACTTTGGCTTATTGCACCCAAACCCTAGGGACAGGGATTGGCAACCTATGACTTGAGGGCCGAATATGATCTGCTGCCCATTTTTGTAAATAAACTGTTATTGAAATATAGCTAAGACCATCTGCTTTTCCTAATGGCAGAGTTGAGCAGTTGTGACAGTCATTGTATAGAGTGCAAAGCCAAAAATATTTACTATTTGGCCCTTTACAGAAAGATTGCTAACCTTTGGTCTAATGTATCAAAATCTGATCTTTAAAATTAACAAAAAACTCTTAAAAATTATAAAACTAATATACATTTATTGTAAGAACTTTGCAAAATATCAAAAAGTTTCAATATTCATCCTATTTGTCCTTCGTTTTCCCTCCCTAAACAATTAGATCTCAGAGCCTGTAGGTGGAGCTGAGCCTTGCAGTGGGGTAACGGTTTAGGAGTTGCAATGGCCCAGAACAAGGGCACACCTTACCCATTTCCCTTAGTGATTAAGAGAAAATAGGACGGCATATTCATAGGAAGACTGCCTTGCATGGGGAGTTAGAGCCCAAGCAAGGTAAGGAGGGCATTTCTCTGTGTGGACAGCCCAACATGTCTTACACAGCTCCAATGGGATAAGAAGGGATTGGAGGGAGGGGGTCGCTGTGGGGAGTCAGATCCTGAGTAGGATAGGAGATTGCTACATACACAGGCATTAGTCAAATAAGAAATACTAAGAATCATGAGAGCTAGGTTTCTCATTGTCAAGGAAAGGATTTGCAAATATGAAAAGGATGAAAATGGGAAAGAATACTGTGAGATTTGCTTGGAATTGAAGGCATTGGTATTAATTTATAGATTTCAATAACTATAGGAATATATAAAAATAAATATAGATGTAAACATGGGTGTAAATGCATATGTTTTACAGCTCTGTATACTGAGGGACCAAGAACAGTGACAAGCAAATAATTAGCACATTTGGCTCTAAAATGTTATCTTTTAAATGCCATTCTGCACTAAAAGAAATCAAGACTCCTTAGAGAAATGACTTGGTCCAGGACTGGAAGAAGGAAAATACAAGATGAGCTCAGAATACCTTGCTGTGACAGAAAGCAAAAAAGTACTCAACAAATGACGAGGCATGTAAGCTTCCACTGCTCAAACAGAGGAAAAACTAAGCATCAAAATAGTGTTATTAATAGATTACAATAAAACAAAATAAGAAACCAGTTAATAAATTGAAGTTGGATGAGAAAGAATATTAGCATAGTGCCAAAGCATCTCTCTACAAAAACACTTCTTAATTACAAGTAAGAAGAGTAACTTTACATGGAGAAGCCTAGAGGACACAACTTTAATAAAATGATCAAAGTGAACATGATTT
Source organism: Pan paniscus (assembly GCF_029289425.2). Lineage (NCBI taxonomy): Eukaryota > Metazoa > Chordata > Mammalia > Primates > Hominidae > Pan > Pan paniscus. The sequence goes on from NC_073249.2 coordinate 152,094,289, forward strand.
ATAATGCTGACAAATCAAAATTGTGAACTACCTGATAGGATAGAGTGAGAATACATCATTGCTTCCTGTGATATTCATGCCTCAGATGCATAACCAGAATCTAATCACTAGGGAATTCCAGACAAACACCAACTGGGGGACACTCTAAAATTACTTGCTTGTAAACTTCAAAAATATCAAAGTTATGAAAGTCAAAGAAAGCTTGAGGAACTATAGGAACTCTTCCTAGTTCTCATGTCCCTTTAATATACCATGAGACGTGAGAACTAAATACAATATGTGATCCTGAACTGGTTTTATTTTGCTACAGTGTACATTTGGGGGGACATTTAACGGAAATTAAATGGGATTGAAGATAGATAGTAGTAATGTATCAATGTTATTTTCATGATTTTGATATTTTTCAGGTGGTTGGGTATCCATATGAATGTCTTCGTTTTTAGGAAATACACACTGAAGTATTCAGAGATATTGGAGGTAATATGTTGGCAACTGACTCTCAAATGGTTTATGTTATGACCATTTAAGAGCTGCAAATTAAATTTATTTGTATTATACTTACAACCTTTCTGTTAATTTGAGACTGTTTCAAAATTTAGAAAAAAATATTTCTTTTAAATTAAGAGAACAAAAGTCACTTGTCAGTTTTCTATCCAAAGATAGGTAACCATTTTTTTAATTAACTTTGATTTATAGCTTTCCAGCTTTTGTTTCTGTGTATGTATTCTAAAATATTATTTATTATTTCTAGTGTTAGTAAATTTGATCATACCACTTTTAATATTTCATTGTTTTCTTTTTTATTGAAGATAGTATTTTCTCAATGTATTAAATGTTAAGTAATCAAATATTAGTCCTCATTTTTCTACAAGTTCACCAATAATGGCTATTATAAATCATTTTATTTTTAGCAAAGAGTCAAAACAAAATATCATTTTAACTTTAATTTTTGATTATTAAATAGATTGTATCTTTTAGATATATTATTGGCTATTTGTGCTTATTCCTCTGTAAATTACTTTTCTCTTTTTTGCTAATTTTCTACAATGATATCCCTTTTTATTGATTTACACATTCTCTTTATATAGAATGACTTTAACTCTTTTTTTCTGCACACATATATAGTAGGTATCTTCTTTTACACTTATATTGACATTGTTTCTATTTTCATTATTTTTAGGAAACAAAAAACTTCTCAATTGTCATTGTCTTCATTTTTTTGTATTGCCAAATATATTTGTTTTCTTTAGAGTGAGGTTTAGAAAAGCATTTACCACCTGAAGTTCAGATAAATATTTATCTATTTGTGTATATTACTTTTTAAAAGTGATTTAAGTTTTTCCCAGAAGTAGCAAGTGAAGATCCATTGTGAGTCACAAAAGACCACACTACAAACCATATACTCTGCTCAGTTAGGTCTGCTCCTGGACTCCGAGGCTTTCTCCAGTCCCAGAATAATCCTTGCTTATAGGCTTGGCTTCTTGGAACAATTGTCCACCTCCAGAAATAGAGTATGACTCTACAATTTGGGGAGCCCAATCTGATGCAATGGAGCTTTCCACATGATCATCTTTGTAGTTTTTAATGTTGTTTGTGGTTTCTATCTTGATAAAATAAAAATCTGCTTTTATGGTATATCAAAACAAATAGAATTGTAGTAAGTTACATTCTAAAAATAATATAACTATTCAATAAAATATCCGTAGTATTAAGAGGCAAACATGTCTGGGTGTAACTGACATATATTGAAACACCAGTGATTTGTTTTCTAATAATTTACATCCAAATGAGGTTTAGGATAGTCCAAGTTTAGCCTCAAACAACTTAAGACAAGAATAACTAAGATTAACCCTTTTGAGTGTGGCTGGCACCTTGTTTTCTTTCTCAAATTTAGTTTTTATTTTTATCAAAATTTGTTCATAGGTTAAAGAGTAGAACACTAACACTGATAGTAGCAAGTGTGGTAGTCTTTAGTGCTTTTTGCCAAAATTTCTGCCTCGCTATTTACTTCTGAATACATGGTAGAATTGTATGTTTTTGGTTCCCTTATATTTGTGTAGAGCCAATGTGTTGCAGGTAGAAATGAGGTATGAGGTGTGTCACTTCCAGGCTGGAGCATTTAATTACTAATGTGAGACTCTCCAGTACTTTTTTTTTTACTCTGGTGCAGTGGCTGGCAACATTCAAGACAGTATCAGCCTGGGTCTATGGGAATACAATGAATAGAGACTGCTCCTGTCAGCGGTGGACATTTAATATGAGCAAGAATAAATATTGATGCCAAAAGTCACTGAGATTTTGCAATTTTTGTTACTGCAGTATCACCTAATCTACTCTGATATGTATAATAATGGTGATATTAAAATATATTGTTATTTATATTATTTATCATAAGTATTTTATGTTTACTATTATTTTATCATTTTTAAAAGCTTAGTATTGTTTTATTAATAGGTTATATTACTTGCTACTTTATCATTATTATAATAGCAAACACTTAGTTCTTACTATGTGCTAGGCACTATTCTAATGCTTTACCTATATTAACTAATTTAGTGTTCACAATTATTCATAGAAATGCCATTATTATTCTCATTTTATATGTGACAAAACTGAGGAACAAGGTGATTAAGTAACTTTTCAAGGTGGTGGAACTGAATTGTGAACCCAGGCAGTTGTTCCCAGATTCCAGCATCTTAACCACTAACACAGTTTTAGAAAGCTTCATTAGTTTTCTATTGTATAACAAATTACTCAAACTTAGTTACTTAAAACAACACTCATTTGTTATCTCACCATTTCTGTGGATCAAGTGTCTGAGCCTAGGTTCTCTGCCTCAGGATCTAAGCAGGTAGCAATAAAGGTATTGGGTTGGAGGCTTGAATGGGGAAGAATTTACTTCCAACCTCTTTCAGATTGCTGGAAAGATTATATTTCTTGCAACTGTATTACTGAGGAATCTGCTTTTTGCTAGCTTTTGGCTAGTGTCTACTCTCAGGACTGAGAGGGCACCTGCAGTTCTTTGTCGTGTCACCCTTTCCATAGGCAGCTTATGACACAGAAGTTTGTAATGGAAAAGGTGGAAAACATTCATGAAGACATGAGAAATTTAAGCAAAGATGTGGAAACTATAAAATAGAGCTAACCTGGGATACAGGATCAAGTCTGAGTACTGTGTGGTGCTTGACACTTAGATCAACATCCAGATAATCGTCATGGAGGGAGTGCTATAAATTGAAGGAGGAGAAGAAGAAGCGGGAGGAGAAGGGGAAGGATAAATGAAAGGACAAGGAGAGAGGGAAGCGGAGGGGGAGAAGGAATGGAGGAGGTGAAGAAAGAAAGCACTGTTTTATTAAAAGTTCTGTAACACATTAGGGCAAGGGCAGATCTGCAGATGCATCAAATAGAATGTAATGCAAACAGTCGGAGACATATATCCCTTTACCATGCTTATTTGGCGCATTGAGGAATTCAGTACGTTGGGTGTAGCCAGCACCTGGCAGAGCAGTGATAAGGCATGGAGGGAACTTCAGGTTCCTGAAAGGAGGCAGTGTTAGTTTCTGACAGGAACAGTGGTGTCTGGTATACACTTCAGTATCTAACGGAAGCACAAGTGAAGGTTAGTAAATGTGTTAGCATCCCAGTGGAAACAGTAGTAAGCACATATCTCAAAACAGTTTACTTAGTTTATACATGGTATCTTCTGCAGACTCCCGGAAAATGTATTGAGGACTTTTCAGGGACTTGATGTCTTGCATGGTATGTGGGGGCCAAAAAAAAATGACACCTGGATTAATATTCTGTTAATAATATACTGTTAATATTCTGGCTATAAAATGGGCTGATAAGCCCTGCTTCTACTCAGATTTTGATGAATTAGAACTATTTCCCTTGTTGCAGAACTTTCATGATGAGGGAAAAGTGGTTTATTTCCTTGCTGTGTATAAAGTTGCTCAGTTGATATAACAGTCAGTTAAGAAATCAAAGAATATTCACCTTATTTTAGAATAAGTCTTGTTGATCCAAACCACAGGTGTTATTCTGTTAATGGTTTCATTTGTTCTTGAAAGACATCAACAGTCTTTTCCCCTTTCTATTTGGCATTCTTTTCTTTCCAGAGCATAGCTTATTGTGTGGGGGCTATGCCTTTTCCATTTTCGTTTATAAAAACTACTAGGCACTGCTTTAGTTACTTTACATTTATTGAGACAATTTCTTATTCTCAACTAACCTAATTTTATTTCTGGTGAAACTTGACTATCCTTAATAGGCCTTTCTGTTTTAATTCCTTGCATATTAGCACTGCTTTTCAACATCACTAGGTTGATTACAATCAAGAGCTTTAACTGCACCATCCTTCAGTTTAGGTTTCAGTGTATGGATTTGAACAACTTATGCAACTCTGTCAAAAAAGGATTAACTCTGTCTTTAAGATTGAATTATATTCTTAGCAGAGTCTCCATTGAGAGTCACTTTTAAAAAAAGTAATCCAGGTGGCTCATAGTACCAAGTCAAGTATAAAAATAATAGAAATAATGACTTCTTTCTACTGTGTACAATGAAATTTGATGGAAATATTCAGGCCATGCAGCACTTGCCATTTTTAACATTATATTTGCAACAACATTTGCAGCTATAAGATAAAATATAATAATGATAATTACTGAATTATTAGTTATATCCACAGTTTTTGTAAAAAAAAAAGAAACACTTTTAAGTTCACTAAGTCAAATAAGAGTCCTTAATGTTTTGTGCAATTGTATGTTGTGTTTATTGGGTATTGGTGGCTAAATTCTTGTTGGTAAAAGGGTGGGAGAGAAATGAGAGGCCTCTAGAGCAACCAAACTGTATTATAGTTATATCTTGCTTGTGATATACAACAGATACCGGATGGAAAACTGGACCTACAAAGTAATTCATTAAAAGTTGATAATTTGATTTCTAAAAGGATTCACTGCAAGGGGTTTTAAATTGTGGTCTCTAGAAAATAATGAAATGCTTATCAATTTTATTGCTAAAAGCAAGGTACATGTACGTCTGCTACTTTAGAGCTGAGCTGTGGAGATTACAAAAAAGTTCTGGGTTTTCCTTACAGGTAAGCTCCCCCCATCTGCCCTCTGACCCCCTACCAACGAACTTCAAAAACAAATGCATTAATTACCAATAGTTTTGTCCACATTTCTACCAGATTTGCCTGGTGAGCTTGATTTTCAGCAATGGCTGTAAAGGTGCTGCTGCTGGTAATCACTTTTGTGAGTATAGCTGAGAAGAAAGCATTTTACAAATAACATCCTGCAGTAGGCCTGGGAGGGCAAAGCTCAGGGTCTCTTGCCTGAGAATAAGCTTTTTTACATCCTGATTTTTCCTGTCATTTACTGTTACTCAGAGGGAGAAGCACAGAGAGTGGGGTTTTGTGGCTTCAGGTTCATTTACATATGCATTGTTCAAAACCACTTGGACCTGGGCAAGGCTCAATTTTGAGATTCTGCTGACCTACCAAGGAAGAGATTTAATGATGAACACGAAATTAGAAATGAAGATTTTAAAAAACAATAAAAACAAGCTTGTTTTAGTGAAAACTTTCATGTTACTTTAAAGGAAATGTAATGCAAAACAATTTCTTTCTTCTCAAACTGACACAAATTGACTGTTGATTTTGTTTTTAACCTTTTACTTTTCTATCTTGCTCTGATTTTCTTTAAACAATTATGTTAGGAACTGATGGGATATCGTTCTCCATTAAGAGTTCAAAAGAGATTTGCTCAAAGTTAAAAACTTTTGTGCTTTAGAGACACCATCAAGAAAGTGAAGAGTCAACCCACAGACTGTGACAAAATATTTGCAAATCATATATCCAATAAGGGACTTATGTCCAGAATATATAAAGAATCCTTAAAACTCATTAATAATAATTTTAAAAAACTAAAAAATGGGCAGAGGACTTGAATAGACATTTTTCCAAAGAAATATACAAATGGCTTATCAGCACATGAAAAGGTTGTCATCATTAGTCATTAGGGAAATAAAAATCAAAATCACTAGATCAAATTTTCACACACTAAAATGGCTATAACTAATAAGACAGACAATAACAAGTGTTGATAAGGTTGTGGTAAAATAGGAACTTTATACATTGTGTTGGGAATGTATAATAATGCAAACATCTGCAAAACAGGCTAGCAGTTTTTAAAAAGTTAAACAGGTTTATCTTATGACTCAGCAGTTCTGTTCCTATGTATCTACCCATGAAAATATATGTCTACACACAGATCTATACAGGAATGTCTGTAACAGTAATAATACAAACATCCCAAAAGCACAAACAATTCACATCCAAATGTCTGTCACTGGATGAATAGATAAAATGTGATGCATTCATACAATGGAATACTATTCATCACTAAAAAGGAAAAATAGGACTGTACATGCTACAGTGTGGAGGAACCTCCAAACTTTAAAAATATCTCAATGAAAGGGCCTGACAGAAAAGAACACATATCATATTATTCCATTTATATGAAATGTCCCAGAAAGGCAAACATATAGAAATAGAAAATAGAATCATGGTTGCATAGGGCTAGGGGTGAGAATGGAGAGTGATTGTAAATGGGTGTAAGATTTCTTTTTAGTATGATAGAAATGATCTAGAATTAGGTTGTGATCATAGTTGTGCAATTCTAGAACTCTACAAAAGTTTATTAAATCATACATTAAATGAATGAATTTTATGGTTGGCAAATTATAACTCAAGAAAACTGGGGAAAAATTCATTATGAGTTTTGACTCAGATTTTGAGGGAATTACTACCTACCAGAATGGTATTAATCTTTGTGAACTTCCTTTTATTACACAGGTTTATTATGACCCAGACTCGAGGGTGTTTTTAAGAAAATTCATTTCATGGAAATTATTAGGACATTTTAATTTGGGGGAACAGGAGCAGAAGAGGGGTGTAGGGCACAGATTCTTACATGTGTATAGTTATTTGAAGATGATCAGCTCATTCCAACGTTGAAACTCCAGTTTCTTTGGTGATTTTCTAATAAGTTTTAAGGTGTAAAATGTGCTGAGTTTAACTCCTAATAAAAATATCCCTTACTGTTGACAAGAACAAATCTTTTTAACTTAGAGGAACTATTAAGTAATTTTTGAACCTGATAACGTAAGTTTCTATTTTCGAGAGTTTTTAAATGCCTTCTTTCCATAGGCTTTAAATATGGTAGGAAACGTATAAAATGCCCTCCAAAATAAAGCAAACAAGAAAGATCTTGTTTCTGTAATATTTTCTAGAGAACAAAGACTATGCTAGTGTCAAAGTTGAATGTGCCCTCTGATGTCTCAGCCCCAGCTTTTTACCACTACACCTGTTTTTTTTTTTTTGAAGGGTTAGAGAAATGGGAAATATGCTCTAACAAGCTTCAAGTCGCTTTCCAAACTTATTTATTGAGTGTAGAAGTTCAAGTTCCAACATGACTGTTATTTAGAGTGAAAAACTTCTCTCTGAAAATATAAAATAGGCACATTAATGAGCCAAATGTACATTGGTTACCTGCTCCCATCCCCCACCCCCTTTTTTTAAAGAGATATGTTCTGCGTGATGGAGGCTAAAAGGTGGCAGCTGTGCCAAAGTAGTGGACCCTAAATCGCTGCGCAAAAAAGAGAGGGGGAGCCTCTGATTGCTCACAGTACAGGAGTGAATATGCGCTCTCAACCACAAATCAAGCAAGCTGAAGAAAAAAAAGGCCCAATCAAGGCAGTAATGGCCTCCACTTCACAATCAGACAAGTGCTTCTTACTTTAAAAATCCTACCATTTATAGCTGATTGCTAACCCGAGCCTCATTTCTAATCTAAAGGGCGAGTAATAATTTGGAAAAGGAATTATAACAACTTCCCAACAATTTAGCAAATTGTTATTATTTCAGGGGGAGGGAAGGGTGGAAAGGAGTTGCTTTTGTAATGTGTTTCTCTTGTGGGCTACCATTTTCATGACATCAAATCCCATTGCCACTATGATAGAATAGCAACTAATATATATTGAAAATATGCTTTTAAAAAAAAAGAAGAAAGAGAGAAAGATGATATTGTATGCCATGTCACATGTTTCAATGTGGTCAAAATTAAGGGTCTCCAAAGAAGAAAGGAGGAAGAGGAGCTGTGAATTCTTTTGCACAATTTACCTATAATACACCCAAATAAGTTTGGGTGATTCTCTCTGAGTACCACTGTTTGGAAAGGATTTTGACCTTTCAGAGAATTGGACTTCACAAAAAATAATACCTTTAAATGCTTCACTGAGTTTGTTTTTCTTTCAGTGTTGATGAATTTGGCTCAGATAATGCTTTTGTTACTGAAAATATTGTAATATACAGTCATTATCTACAACCTTACTTTTTAGCTTCTAACTTGGAATGTGTATGTGCATATGTACATATATTTGAAAGATATATATAGCCAAGCATTTCATTAATATTTTAAAATGAGGCTCCTTTTACATAGATGCTATTTTGGAGATTCAGCCTCTTTATTATTGTACAAATGAGAAAACACAGGCTACAGTAAGGTAATAATTTCCTAAAAGTCACACAGCTAGCCAATGACAGAGATTAAAATAGAACTTGGTTGACCTTATCTGACTACCATACCTTTTGTATTATATGTTACTTTTTCAAAATCATTCTTTCAAATGGCTTTAAATTATGCATTTTTAGGAACGTGGCATATTAGCCTCATGTAGTAAAGGCATCAGTGATTTTTGGTAATAGAATATGCTTGACATCAACATGCAACTTTAAGCCTGAAGTGTGAGCAGTAATATTGTTTCCTCGTGTTTTGCCACTTTCCGTTATCTTTATAATAAAACCTATCTGTAATTTAGAACCGTTTTGTCCTCAGATCTGAGAATGTTAAATGTCAACTATTGAAAATATGCCTCATTCTCTTTTATTTCCAAAATTAAAACAAGCTAATTAAAACTGAATAGACAATTAGCAGAACCAAAACACAGTATTGGTCATTCATTTCCCTTTTATAGGTAGGTAACCAATGACAGAATTTGGTAAGCAGAATGCAGGCCTCTGCTGCAGCTGTAGCTATACAGGGGCCAATTGTCATGTCTGCAAAATCAGGCTGTAATTCTGATTCTAAGTTAGAAAAAGGGCAATTCTCTATCATTTGCATGAATGTAAGCTTAATAAACATTTTTATCACTTATTCATTTTTAGTAGAAAAAATAACTTTCTTTGGTATTTTCCATATGTTAGGATATGCTAGATATGGAAAACATATCTAGTTTTTGAATCAAAGAAAATATTTTGATTTTAGATTGAAAAGATTAAACATAATATACCACACTTTCTGAAGCACAGCCGATTTTAAGCAGATCTAAAAAAATAGATTTAAAGAAACAAATAAAACTCTCTTTATTTATGTGTGCAACTCGAATAAGAAGGCTAAATTTTTCAGATATGCAGAAATGATTTATAGCTTGCAATTACCCACTCCATTCAATATAAACAGGATCATAATTCATATTACATAATCTAGAGCTCATTTGAAAATACATAATGCTATTCTGTAAAAAATAGTTTCTTATGTCATCTTGCATGTCTAGCACCATGCCCTTAAAGTGATTTTTTAAAAAGAAATAAGTAATTTATATTATTAAGTCCCAGAGAGGAAAATCAAAGAACTTTTAAGAAACGGCTTGAAATTTTAAAAACGTTTAAGGGTAGAAAATCTGACCTATAATAGAACGTGTTTATTTTGTTATGGAAAGAACAAAGCTCTACTCTAGCAGATGCGTGTGCTATACTTCACAGCAGTTTGAAAATTAGAGAAAAATAAGTAAGACTTCCATTGTAACTCAAGACGATCAGAATGTAAAGGCTTGAAGAAAAGGGCCAAGCAAACCCCAAAAGATGACAAAATAGTAAGTAGCAACCAGAGGCAAAATGTGAGATGAAACATGATGCCTTCAGGAGTGGAACCTGAACATTTTAGTAGAATTAACAAAAATGAGCTCAAGAAAAGAAACCCAAAGCACTTCTTGGTTTTAATTTTGAAAAGTAGACACTGTAACAGAATCTGTTCACACTTTAACTGGGGGAAAAATTAGGAATCCTAGCCCAGGAAAATGTTTCTCCAGGATAATATTTTTCTAGGAAATGTCATATTCCTACTCTCTTCTTTTATTAAAACTAAATATCATACACTGTTGCCACAAGCTGAAATGACCCCTAGTGTTAGGAAGTAGATTCCTTACAGTGAATCACAGGCACCAAATATCATCGATAGATACAATAATGTTAGCACCTATTTTGTCTGTGCCTGTAATATAATAGGCTGCTTTAGTCAATACAAAAAGACACAATCAAAGCGTATGATAAAGGAAATCACTGTCCTTTTGCCCATTAAATAAAAGAATATCTAATCCTCAGAGCCACTCAAGCAATTTGAGATTCTTGTCATCCAGAAAGGACTTTGTTTTCATTATACAATATATATTTATAGCCATGAGTTATAGCAGATGTAGCTACAAGAAGGAAAAAGGAAAGATTTTTTAGTAAAAATTCTGATAGCATCATCAAGGATAATGTGTGGAAGAATTTCAAAACAAGTTTCTTGAGTAATAAAGTTACTTATATATGGGAAATCCTAGCTTTTATGGTTAAATGGAAAAGTACTCAAGCTGTTTTAGCTGTGCAAATCATTAGCTACATTATAAGGAGACTCTAAAACTTAAGTATTTAAAAGTACTGTCTCATTAAACCTACACAAATGAATTCTATGGTAGCCACTTAATTTTTATATCTTAAAGAGCAAACTTTGAGATAGAAATATAATATTAAGGAATACAATTCCCACAGGGTATCAAAGAAGTACAACATGTACATTGTATACAGATCTCTTTACTAAGAAAAATATTGCTGAAAGAAGATTGCATTACAATTCAATAATTAATAAATAAACTCTACTATGATACTTTTTGTATTTGTGTCAAATAACCAAAGCTAGTAAATACCAATCAGTGTGGTTTATAGAAGCAAGGAGGGATTAAGACAAAAATTAACAAAAAACCTTCACTGATTATAATTAATGCAAAATGAAACATTAAAATACAAAATACAGGCATATACGTAAGCTTTTTAGAAAGTATCAGTCATAAATGAGATAGATACTTATGTTAAAAATAAGAGGTTTTATTTGCACTGCATTATTTATAAATGAAAAATAGAAAGAAATGAGAGTAAGAACTAATAATTTATAGATTTATGATACAGGTTAAAAAATAAAAATTAATTACCTAACATCCAAGAACAATGTAATTACATTCAGAAAATAAATAATACTACATACATATGCATATTAGAAATACAGAAAGCCACTTTCAAATACATGTTTTGAACTCTGCTCTGAGATTAATTTGAAAGCTTTCCTGGAAGAAAAAAAAATACCAACCTTCTTATGTGCTTATTGCTAACAGAGTAATTATCTAAGAAGAATATGCCATGATGATAAACTTCATTACTCAATAACATTAGTAAACATTAAAATATTTAAAGAATACTGTACTGCATTACGGTTTATTCTATTTAAATCTCACAATTATAGCAGTCTTTTCTAACTTGTATTGCTCTATGGAATGAATTGCTGGGATTTGATAATCTCCTGCTAATGCAAGCTGATATTACAGTCATATGACCTAATTAAACATTAGGATTCATATTTTAAATATATAATTACCAGAGTGTCATTTTTTTAAAATGTAATTACTGGTTTCTACTTTAATCGCAAAAATTGGTGTTCGTGTCAACAGACTAAGGAAAGTTTTCTGAAAAATGTCTTTTTTCTCTGATTGTAAAGAAACAATGAAAAATCTCAGTGTCAAAAACCATTATTAATATTATTTTCATGAAATAAATTCCCTTGTTTTTTATCATTGTGGAAATTTCTACTTCCAGGATTATATTACATGTCATTTCTTATTGTCACTTAAAATTCATTCATCTTTTCTTGTGGAAGTATATTTTCATTTTTGGCATTTAAGAAATTCACCTAACAATGCTAGCATGATATATAAGTGAAGAAACAAATTTCCGTTATTTTAAAACAAAACAGACTCAAAGATTTGGGGCTTTGGGGAAGAATTTTTCATTTCTGAATTGCACAAAATCATTCATAATTATCTCTTAGTGATTTCAATATCACAAATCCCTTCTGATTAGCCGTCTTAAAAAAAGAGACAAACCCGCTTCAGAATTGTTTAGCCCTGTTGGAAGCCCTGTCTTAGAGAATGACAGATTATGTAATTAAATTGAATCATGTATTTTCCATAGAAAGAAGGCATGATACTGGAACTGATGCAAGCTATATGCTCATTTCTATATTTAGACGCTCAACATCAACAGGTCAGCCCACTGACCAACCAACCAAGTTAAGGGATCATATGTAGCTTTTCCATTTAAAAAATATGGAAAGGCAGAAAAAGAAAGTGACTATAGAAATGGCTGATGAAATGTAACCCTTTTAAATAACCATTCTTCATCCCTTGAGTGAAAGAATGTCCCCACAAATAATATTTTCCCATTTAGGAGATTGATTTACTAAGAGTGCAATATAGAAATCTGGGGAAGCAGTTAAGTTTAGCATCCAAAACGGAGATCCAGGCAAGAAAGCAAAAACGCTAAGTTCACGGAGGAACACATGCCAAATACCTCCAAAAGTTTGTAAGTGAAAATACAAATGTGATATTTAAGAAAAATCCTGCTTTGTTTTTCAAATAAAAAGTGCAAACTAGAGATTACAAGGATAAACCAGATGTTACTGGGACTAAATCTAACACACACTAGCAGTAGCAAGACAACAAATCACTAAAGGTTTCTCAGCATTTGGTTATTTTTATCTGCATGCAGGACAATATTTCTTATCAGACTTTACTTCCAGAGTCTCTTAATTTATTTCTACTTTTCTGCCACAAACCACAATTGTAGTCCTAAGTACTCAGCTGTGCTGTATTTCGAAATCCTCAGCAGTGTCCTCTAAACTGAAAGTGTATATTCCATTTTACTTACACAATCACAAAGAGAAATCAGTGTCACAAAATCCCTTAAAATTAAGGGATCAAAAATAATTTATCAATAGTTGTACAAAATCCAGAATAAGTTGTCATTAGGCATGAATTACTACCAATCTTAGAATGATTGTTTTAACCTGGAAGCAATGGATTATTTAGAGACTTGGTGGCTAAATGTAGGTAGTTAAATATTGTAACTATTTGTTGTTCAAGTATTGAACATTACAGTTAACATAAAGAATAAACGGGACTGCATGAGGAATGGAAATATTAAAAGTATAAATGCAAACAGTTTGACACAAAAATCTATAATCCTAATAAATTTAACTGTAATTGTTTACTTTTTTCAGACCATGAGTAGATTTAATACAGATACACTGAGAGAACAATTTCCTTAGAGACCTATACACAAATAAATAAGCCCTGTCTAGTGTGTATAGGCGTCTAAGGAAATTGGCTAGAATAGGATAAATAGGATTTATCCCTTGAATTTGTACAAAATGATGTTGATTATGAATTCCTTACATATATACATGATGTGTGAATAATGTAATTAAAGATACGAAGTTTTTTTAATGATTTCACAATTTTAACTAAATGCAGGTTTTAGACCGAAACAGCCTAAAGATTTGAAGTAAATTCTTGTTCCCAATATTTCTTTCATTTTACTCTTTAGAAATAACATAATTTTAATGGCATACTTTAATAACAAAGGTGAAAACTTCTGGATAGCTTTTGCTATTAAAATACCGTATGACCGAATTATCCTTTGATATTAGATAATTTAATTTATTAGAAGGATAAGCAGAAATTATGTTTTCCTAATGTTATTATTTCTTAAAAATAAAACTATCAAAATATTATAGAATTGTTTTTATAAAAAAACAACAACAAACGAAAACCTACTCTGTCTTAAATGAAGCTCAAACTACTGTGTCCACTGCGTGTAGTACTCTGCCACCTGGTGGATAATTGTGAAAAATCAGACAATGTGAGCATTTGGTTTCTCCTTTTTCCTTCTTTACCCACCGTTTCATAGAACCTATGAATGAAACTTCAATTTGACAATATGCCTATTGCTGTGGGAGACAGTGGCTGTAGGAGAGACTGGTTAGTCTACGTGACTTATACATTTGCTTTTGCCTCATTTCAAAGCATCATTAAAAATTAGCCACAAAGATAAACAGGTTTGAATAATTTATTGGCAATTGTTAAGTATAATGAAATTAGCCAATATTTCTTGATCTCTGCAAAGTTATTTTCTCCAAAGAGTTAAGGACAGTTTATTTAAGTCTTATGATGTCACAGAAAATAGGTAGGAGTTGATATGAAAAGCTGAGGAATAAAAAAATTCATTAAATGAATATAATGAGACAGTATTTCAGTATATTAATATGAACATTCCCGCTGCTATATCACAGAGAAATGAACTTAGTAGACAGTTTTATATGTCATTTCTGTCAACACATCTCATGGACGATGTAAACTATAAGATCTAACCTTTGAATAATGATTATTTACTGATTATTATAGACTGATGAATAATTCTGTAATTTAAAAAGAGAAAATCTGTCATGAACGCACTTATTGCTTAGGAACTTTGTTTCTAAATGCCAGTCCCCACCGAAACGAATTGGGGTTCTTTGGCTGATTCTATGACTGGGGGCGATGAATGTACAAGATGAGCCTGGAAGGCCTCCTTGTGCAAGATAATGAGGAGATGCTCAAACACTGAAAGAGATACGTTAAAAGTAGACAGGGGTCAACTTGAAGGGGCTCCCACTGGTCAAATCTGGAATAATATGAACATTAAAATAAATAATGATAGCAATGGATTATAACCTTTTGAATCAAACAAGAATCCATGAGTTCATATGTGGGGAGAGAGTGTGAAAGCAAAGCTGTCTTTTAAAGTTGAATGCCAATTAATAAACGTACAAGGAATAATGGAGGTAACAAATCATTATTTTGCAATCATAGTAATAACTTATTTGGAGAGGAATAATCAACAGATGCTGAAATTAGTGGGTAAAAGTTGGATAAAAATAGGTTATTTACATATTCTCAAAGTAGAGCATCCTTCAAATTTCTTATTAATTACAAAAGGGAAAATTACCATTAAACCTAGCAGACACCACATTAGCCAAGAGATCAAAGTTAACATAACCAATAATGGGACAAACTGAAATCCTGTACCCACTGAAGTCATGCTTTGACAAGAACACATCACTTATATAATATTCTTGCTCCAAATGCATAGTTTGAATCTAGTTAAAAATGAATATTAAAAATATAAATCGATGGCTATTAAATTTTCCTGTATTCTTCAAGCCTGTCAATGTTATCAAAGAAAGAGGCTTATAACCAATTATGTACTATTAAACAAGATTAAAGACATATGAAACAAAATGCAATTCAGTTTATCCTACAAAGAATATCATTGGGACAAATGATGACATTTGGATAAGTTTTGCAGATTATATAATTATGTTGTATAACTGTTAGATTTCCTGATTTTATAATTTTTCTGAGATTATATGAGACTTTCCTGGTTCTAAAGAAATATACATTGAAATATTTAAGAGTGAAGAGTAAAATATATTTAACTTACTCTCAAAAGTTTGTATATTTATATGAGATTATTCATATGTACTGTATGTCTGTATATGAGAGAGAGAGAGAGAATGGTCACTCTGGGTAAAGTATATTCAGGAATTCTTAGTGCTATTATAACTTATTTGTTGATCTGAAGTTATTTCAAAATAAAAAGGCTTTCAAAAGGCTTGGTGTGAAAAAAGAAAGACAAGACCTATCATGTTTAGTCACAAGGTATATCTTGGAATACTAACATCTGGAAATTTGGATATTTTGTGAGATATAAAGAATAGTATTATGCACGTTTAGTGGCTTCTAAGCATCTTTTTTTTAACTTCAGTCATTTAACTTTATCAATTTCAAGATTCCTTCAAGAATTGAATAGTAATATAATTTGGTTAGGGATTTTGTCATTTGCTTATAAAATAATGAATTACATAATACTCATGAACTCTCCCATCTACAATGCATTTATAAACCAGAATAGAAAGTAGTTGTTAAAAAAAAACAATGTCCAAGATGCTGGGGATATAAAAATATTGGAAAAACAGCTTTGTCCCTCAGTTAGTCAAAGTTTAATATGATGGTGGTGATGGATAGATATATATGTATGCAATTAATAGCTACCAAGAGACTTCTTGGTTTGTGTGGTTATGTAAGTATAAACAAAATGCTATGTATATATAGTACTGGGAAAGTGCTATGGAAAAACAGGAATGTAAGAAGTTAATTATGAAATGAGCTTTTAGGAAAGCTTCTCAAAAGAGGCAACATTTGAGCTGAGCCCTGATTGATGAGTAAAATTTAAAGAGCACTAAAGATCCTAGGCAAGTGCCAATACAAACAAAGTCTTTAATAATGTTACTAGAAGGAAAGCTCTATGAAGGCAGAGTCCTTGTCCTGTTGCATGTGACTGACATATAGTGGGTGCTCAAAAAATATTTGTCATGTAAATGAATAAACAATAAAAATGGCATGTAAACAATCTGGTTATTGAGAAATAGTTCACTTTCTTCTTGCATGGCTTAGATTTGGTAGTGGTGAGGACATTCTTTTCAATTATCCTTGGAATAGCTAAAGAACGTAGATCATTTCTATAATATACAAGTGTATGAAAGGTTTGTGTAAATATAATTTATTGAAATATCTGGGAAAAGGTATATAGAAAGAAATAATTATTAGAACCTTTAAATAATCTGCCTCTGATTTGAAAATGAACCAAAAAGAACTAGAAATAATTAAATATAATCTTTGAAATGTAAAACTCAACGGACTGTCTAGGCAGTAGATTAGACACAGTTGAAGAGGGTATGAGTTAACTAAACAATAACCCGAGTGAATGACACAGAATGACACACATAGAGATGAAGAGAAGCTGGTGAAGGGGGATGAAAAGATTAGACAATATAGAGAATAGGCCCATAAGTAGGTATAATATAGGACTAATAGACTAATAGTTACAGGAGAGAACAGAATTGAAGAGAGATGAAGAGAGGCATGAAATATGGACTTTAGTCAAGAAACATCAATCTTGGCTTATCGATTGTAACAAAAAGTCCCACACTAATGTAACATGTAGGATATATAAGATAATAAAGGATATCGTGTGTGGGCAGATAAAGTGGGTACATGGGAACTATCTGAACTTTTTCTCTCAATTTTTCTGTAAACCTAAAACTGTTCCAAAAAATGTTATTAAAATAAATGAATAAATAAATAAAATATGCAATGAGTTAAAGTTATAGTTTAAATTCAACCACATTAAAGGCAAAACCAAAAAGGGCTCATAAATTCTTGCTTGGCAAGAATAGAATGCATAAAAACCCAGGACATTAAAGGACTGTTAAGTTTAAAAACATTAGCATTTGTGAATATTAAAATCCTATTGCATTAGAGAAGCGTGAATGTTGACAGAAGCCCAGTAGAGTATGGAAAGAAGAGGCTTGAAGGTCAAAGCCCATTTTTAAAAGCCAAAAATCATAACTAAAAAATAGTCACTATTATACACCTTATATGGGAGTGTAATATTTACTCCCCGCAACTCCAGTCAAATTAAAGCTTGCTCAAGGACCCATCTATAAGAATAATGATGGTGATCATTTTTCATGGCTCTTCAACACTTAACCCAGCAAATCATATAACTCGTCTCAAAATGGAGAAAGCCCTTGTTTTCAAAACGTGGTGCTCATCACTGCCTTTGCTCACATTTGAAATCAAGTGGCTCTGAAAAGGACTACGGTTTACTCCATCTAAGGGTAGCCACTGAGACCTTTGCCCTAGCTTCCAAAACATCCACCCTTGCAGGCTTCCAAACAGCTACCCACTGTCCTGGAACCCAAGGGCGCCACATGTGAGCAGGAGTCAAGTCCTGGCACATCACAGAATCTGCAGCACTCTGCCTCCTTCTCAATGTGGGGAGGAGGGTTAAACACCCAGTTGAGTGGGAAGGCACCCATTCCCCTTAAAGCACCAAGCCTCAGGTAGGTGCAACCTGTGCAGCTTGCATAGGGCCCCGTGCTTAGATGTACCTGTACGTGATTTAGTGCTCCGCTGTTGCCATCTTGTAATTCTTAAACCTTTTTTAAGGGGTCCCACATTTTCATTTTGCATTGTCCTTTGAAAATTATATAGCTGGTCCTGCTCTCATCTCTTATTTATTATATAATATACTAACATAATAATAGACTTTAATTCTCCCCAAAGATCTAACCAAAGTTTGCCAATGCTGGTGCCCACAGGGACCAATGTGTAAATGATTGAAGCAGTTGTGTCAGGGAACCAGTAGGGGGTGCTGGGTCTGGGGTGAATAGGAAAACAAGTCTTATCCAAAAGGAGGAGCTAGTACTTGAACGGCTAAGTGTTGTCCTATGGGAATGTGAGACGGCTCCAGCCAGATCTTCCAATTAAAAAAACACACACAAAACAAACTAGAGATACGCTTTATAGTTTTAAATATTAAATCATCATATTTTAAAATGTTGATTCAATTAGAAAAAATATACTCCATGTGGGCCACACAAAACATATCTGCTTGGCCATAACTTGGACAAGTTACAGCTTATGACTTCTGGCCTAGAACCTCAAAAGCAAAAGCATGTTCCTTAGTTTCCCTCCTTGTTTTTCAATAAGGTTGACAACTTCATTTTTCCTCTCTCTTTTAGAACACAAAAGCAGTTAACTTGTAGGTGATATGAGGAATCCAGACCATAGGAATAAATGCTTGCCTTCATCTTGAAGGAAGGAAAAAAATCATTTTATTTTGGATGGAGCCACTACAATGAAAACAAATATAATGCCATTCTCAATAGGCAGGTTATGGTGTGTATTAAATTATTACTAAACTGCTGTGTTTCAGTTGATATTGGTGATCAGGCATAAATAAAACACATAAATAAAATAGTTGTGTGTTGTTTAACAATAGAAACATGTTCTGAGAAATGGGTTGTAAGGTGATTTAGTCACGCAAACATCACTACTGGGCTACATGGTGGAGCCTATTGCTTCTAGGGTACAAACCCGTACAGCATGTTAGTGTGCTGACTACTGTAGGCAATTGTAACACAATGATAAGTATTTATGTATTTAAACATATCTAAACATAGAAAAGGTACAATTAAGATTAGTATAACAGGTGAAAAATAGCACATCTGTGCAGGGCACATACCATGAATGGAGCTTGCAGTACTGGAAGTTGCTCTGGGTGAGTCACTGAGTGGTGAGTGAATGTGAAGGCCTAGGATGTTCTGTATAAACGTATTACTGTATAAACTTTATAAACACTGGACACTAAGACTACACAAAATTTCATTAAAAATGTTTTATTTCTTCAATAAATTAACCTTGGCTCACAATGAACATTTGGTTTATAAACTTTAATTTCTTAAAACTTTTTGACTCTTTGGTAATAATACTTAACTTAAAACACATTGTACAGCTGTACAAAATACTTCTTTATATCCTTATTCTATAAGCTTTTTTATATATTTTTTTAACATTGGAAAAACCTTTTTGTGAAAAACTAAGATATAAACACACACATTAGCCTAAGCCTACACAGGGTCAGAATCCTCGGTATCACTGTCTTCCTCCTCCACATCTTGTACCACTGGAAGGTCTTCAGGGGCAATAACACACATGAAGCTGTCACCTTCTATGATAACAACGCCTTCTTCTGGAGTACTTCCTGAAGGACCTGTCAGAAGCTGTTTTACAGTTAACATTTTAAGTAGTATACCCTAAAATAATGATACAAAGCATAGCAAAGACACAAACCAGTAACATATTATCAAGTATTATGTATGCACTGTACATAATTATATGTACCATACTTTTATGACTGTCACCACAAACGTGAGTAATGTGTTGTGCTACAGCTTTACAATGACCACATCACTAGCAATAGGAATTTTTCAGGTCCATTATAATCTTATGGGGCCACCATATCGTATATGGTATATGGTCCATCATTGATTAAAATGTTATGTAGCTCATGAATGTATATTAAGGAATGTTAAGGAGTGAATGGGATTCAATGTCTTCTTAGGTTTATGGCCAGCACCTGGTGTCTCCTCTCTACTAACCTTATATAAACAGATTATACTATACTATACCTTATATAAACAGATTAGGAAGCAGCCCCTCTCTTCTTAATTCTCATTCATATATTCAGTTTATGGAATCTTTAAAATACATAGTTCTCTTGGAGATCAATTTAAATGAATGAAGAAAAGTCAATGAGCCTCTTAGATTTCAAAACTGCAGAATGTGTTGTCATTTCACCACAGGATAGGCTCGTTCCACCTGCACTCTCTCTTTCCTACTGTTATTTATAACTTTTTTTTATTCATTTATCTTCTCTTTTCATTTACTGCACTGCCAGGCAGATACTTCCATATTCTGTCCACCAGACTAGAAGAAATGCTCCAGGCATTCCGACACTGTGAGTTCCCTTTCCTGCCAAAATTTCCTTCCCAGAAGGACTGCTGTATATGTTGGTAGATAAGAATGTGCACTGCACAACTTCGAGTGCCACTGACATTGTCATCTAAGGGAATGTTCCCTCCCAAGTGGTACAGAGTTCAACTTACATAGCTGAACGAGTTGCCATGCTTTCCTGGAAACTGCCTTAGACCCAATGGTAAGGACTATAACTTACCTAAGCTCTTGCTTATTCTCCTATAAAGTGTACACATGAAATCCCTGGCACAGGTACACTGCAACATCTGTTCATGTGACCCTTTTTCTTTTCATTAGAAAATCTTCAATTCCTCCTCAAATGCTGTCTCCAGGAATAAGTCTGTTATCAGTGGGTTCTAAAAGTGCTGGACTGATTTTACCAGAACCACTTGGATGAGTTGTGTGAAAAATAAAGATTCCTAGACTCCAGGATTAAGATTCTGGTTTGGAAGATCTGCGGCAGGGCCTATTAAAGTAGCATCTCCATGCCTCGTCCTGACCTAGGTAATTCTGATATGCAGCCATATTAAGGAAACACTGTCTACCTCCATGCTAGCTTAGAATGGCCCTTCACAGTTGGGCATCAACTACCTTGACTCGCATCACATGCTGTGTTTCAGACTTTCTGGACTATTCCCCATCACTGACTATACCATGCTTTTTGATGCCTCATATCCATTATATACCCTTTGTCTGCGAGAGGTTTTCTGATTTTTCCCATCATGTGAACTTGTATCTTGTCCTTTTAGTCCTAAATGAAATGGTATCTCCTTGAACTGGAATTCCAGTACTTCCTCTCCTGTAATCAATTATTCCCAAATCTTTGTTCCTATAATAATACATATTATAGAAGTGATACTTAAAAGTTACATGTCCCTAAAAGAATTTTTAAAACTATGTATTTACATCATTAATTTAGTTTATAGCATAAGTTTAAATCACAACCAAAGATATAATTTCTGGCATATCAACTATAATGCTAATTTCCAGCATTAAAATATCCACTATTATTTAAAATAAAGGTCTTTTTACTTAAAATATTTATGCTATCCCTTTTCAAAATGTATCCAAAATAATCTAAATACCTGTCTTAGGTCAGGTTATTTCAGAATAAGACACCATTCAAACATCTTTGATTTATTAAGCAGGTGCTTCTGGGAGAAACTGGTAAAAAAGTAGGGATAACTATAGCATTTCAGGTGAAGTCGTAGGATAAGCCGGGTACTGCTGAGAGCTTAGATGACGACTGCACATCCTCTGGGCAACAAAGTTATAGTTTGAAGCTCTGCACTTGTCATTACTGGCTTATGAATGGCTGATACACTCAACAAACTAAAATACTCTTATGAAGAGCAGCTTTATAAAACCTAGTGGAAACATTACGGCCTAGATACATCAGAACCAAAGCTTAGTAATCTTCAGGGAAGATGGTAACATTGATTCCTAGATCATCATCATCATCATTTTCAAGTTCTTCATCACTTTCTTTAGTAATACACTGGGCACGTGTTTTTTCTGGGTTTCTTTTTTTCTTATGAATATATGATGAGTTATTTTTCTCTTTGATCTTGGGATGTAAGTTAGTCATAGTTTCTCTTTCCAAAGCATGCTGTAGGCAGTTGTAAAACCTGTGAAGAAATAAGTACTACTGTTATATCTGTGTG
Organism: Pan paniscus; assembly: GCF_029289425.2. Lineage (NCBI taxonomy): Eukaryota > Metazoa > Chordata > Mammalia > Primates > Hominidae > Pan > Pan paniscus. Next base: position 152,116,578 of record NC_073249.2, read on the forward strand.
TACTGAAACGAAATGACTGAAATACACCAAGAGCTTATAAGTTACGTAAATTTGACTATGTCCCATATTAGCTTTATAAATATAAATCAAATAAATAATATGTTTTATTAGGGAAATAAATGCATTTCAGTTCTTTAAGAACAGCCCTGAAAACTGGATTGGAATCACCTCTTGACAACCTCTGTCCTACCTCACTTTCCAACCAAATGTAGGGGTCAAAGAAGAGGGTAAAAAAGAATGCAATTATTATTACATAAATGTAATGGCTCATTTTAGGTAATTTGTATAATGTGTGAGGTTACAAATACAGATCACCTCTACATAACTAGAAATAACTCCTCTCAATATTTTTCTTTTCAGTTTATTAATGTAGTCTGAATTAATGTATTTATTAATTAATCCATATACCTATTTGTCACAATTAGAATATTACATATAAAGTTTTACATTGTTTTTTCAAAGTTAATATTTATTGAGAGTGGCAGTACAACATTATGTCATCTAGATTGGCCTTTATTTACATTCAAATTTTCCCTGATACAAACAAAAATGTGGTAAGCATTTTTGAAAATGATGTGATGTGAGTTTTTAGCCATTTCTTTATATAGACACCTAGAAATATCATTACATGGTTAAAGGGCATAAACATTACAAGGCTCTTGATAAATACTGCTTGTTTCCCACAATAGATATTCAAAGAAATATGCTTCTAATAGCTGCACTTGAGAGAGATCACTACACCTATACACTGAATATTCCCATCAAAAAACACATTCTACCTGGATGGGTGAAAATGATATCGCATTATTTTAACTTTCATTTCTTTGTAAGTAAAATAGAATGTTTCTCATTTATTAGCTATTTGAATTTTTTAGTGTAAATTATTGTTTCCCTTTATTCATTTTTCTATTGGAGTTTTAGTGTTAGTTTTGTGATACAATAAACTGTAGGCTCTCTGAAAACCAGGCCTCATTTCTTTTCTACCCTCATGTTAACAACTAACACAAAACTCTGCTTGACACAGTAGCCTGTAGCAGGCAGCATAGCATGGTGTGTTGCATGCATTTGACACCAACATTCTTTTAGGAAAGGTGATGTCAGCTAATTCCAATTAATTTCCCACAGTCTTGATTTTTCACATTTATAAAGCTGGATATTATTATCCTGTAGCTATCAGGGTTGTCACAGGATTACAGATGATATATGTAAGTACCCAGAGAGTTAGTTATCAAAAATGACTACTTTCATAGAATATAGACTTCATGAGAGCAAGGATCCTATCTACCTGTCTCCTGTTATATTCTGAGCATGTAGTAGAGTGCTGGCATACTCAGTAAGACTATATTGAATAAATGAATGAATAACCCCAGAATAAAAATGTAACTATAAATGTGTTATCCTAGGTCTCAAATCAGAATGATCTGAAAGTTAGGAAACCCCCCTGCCACTGCAGAGATCTCATCTTACTTTTATGTCCTATTATAATGGGAGACTATGGCAAGAAATTTTTGATATCTACAGAATAGATCTCTATTTGGACCAATTTTCATCTTTGTTTGATTCAATAAACAGGCTAAGTTCTACTTACGAAGCCTATAAAACTCGAAAACTCCAAATATCCACCTATTCCTAAATATGTCACCTAACTCTAATACATATACAACATGATGAGTACACATCCTGTCCATTTTCAAGAACTTATGCACTCATCACTGTACACCTTGATATCTAGTGCTGTGCTTGGCAAACAACAGATGCTCAATAAATATTTTTATCAATGAATGAATTAATTTCAAAAACAGACATAGAGTTAAATTTAAAAAGACTGAGATGCGTGACATACATAACTTTTTGGGCCTTGTTCCATGGTAACATCCTTTCACTTAATGCACCCTTTACATCCTTCCGTTACTGAAACCTGGCTCCCCTGTAGACACCATCTTCCGTCATTCCTCCCAAGCGGAGACTGCTTATGTTTTCCATATCCTGCTACCACAGAGCTGAGAGATGAGGTCAGAATAAAACTGGCTCATCAACATTTCCCCAAATTCCTCCATCTGCCCCTCATGTCATCTATCAATAATGTTTGGTTCCTTACATTGATGAAAACTTCTATGCTTGACTTGATCTTTCTTTCTAGGTCTTGTCACCATCTTAGGTGATGTCAATGACTGGTATCCTTCTCATGTTCCACACAGCCTGTTCAGAATGACTTACATTAACGTTATCTAAAACATAAATCTGAGCATGCCACAAGATGGTGTGGCTCATCCTGATCATAAGACGCCATCCCTGTTATACAACCTCATCTTCTACCATTCTTTATCAACCCTGCACTTTAGGCTTAGGTAACTGAGTGTTTTTTTCTGGATTATACTTTCTTCCTAGAAAATGAAAGATAAGATTAAATTGCTCCTTTATGATCACCGAGAATTAACAGCTTGTGAAAAATGCCTCATCCATCACATTAAAAAAAAGTAATTAAAAAGGAATGTATGCCTTACTTTAATCATCAACCATTAAAGAACCTAAGAATTCAAAGCTATGTCCTTAGGGTACCAAAACAACTGGTAAAATGGAACAAAGATCCTTTCCTGAATAAAAACTTCAAATACTAGTTTTCCTTTCCCTTTTCTAAGAGAACTTTAAAAGTCCTTTGAGAAATAGTACTCAATAAGTCAAAAGTTATGTTCTCCCCTTATACAGTAACACTTAAGCCTGATTCTCAAAAGTGCAATTTTCTGAACTCTCACAGGCAACAAAATGAGCTCTGAGATTTAAGGAAAAAAAAAAAAAGTATGTTCAGGCAACTGTATTTTTTCTCTCCTTGAAAGAAAAGCAAATAGCCTTCAGTTTTTCTGCCTCTGCAGTCAAGATTATCATAGCATAGGACAACTTGTACTTAGTCTAACTCTTCATAAGTTTTCAGGCCAAGCCTGAGAAAATGAATTCTTGTTTTTCAACGTCAGTTAGAAAACCACTTTCAACAGAAAGCTGGAATTTCTCTAACTTCTCAAACAAAAACACAGAATTGAGGAAACTGAGGCACAATTTTATTTCCTTTAGGCTTCCATCATTCACAAATATCAAAGAAGGCTATTCTAATATGTATTTAGAATTTAACTAGCATTTTCTTTAAAAAACAACATGTATGTGACAGGCCAAGTGCCCAGTACTAGAAGCCCAGAGAAGTGGTCTGTGGTCTGTGCCCTCAAGGAGCTCATGGTTTAACAGGAGCTACAGAACTGTAAAGCCACATTTAACACACCATGAAAAAGATGGGACACAGTGCTCCAACTGCAATCACAAAATGCTCTCCGTCATAAGATCCAATGCCTGGGCTGAACTGCAAGGATGAATGGAAGCTGACAATGTGCTAAGAGACGAATTAGGAGGAAAAAAGATGGGGGCATGGGGGATGTCCCAGGAAAAACTATTAGAAAATAAAATATATGTTTTCGCTTTATATTATTTACTTATTTGGTCTTAAGTATACAGTTGACCATTGAACAATATGGTTTTGAACTACACAGGTCCACTTACATGCAGATTTTTTTTGAATAAAAGCTACACCAAATATTCCTGCTTCTCCTTCTACCTTCTCTACCTCTTCTGCCTCTGCCACCCCTGAGATAGCAGGACCAACCACTCCTCTTCCTCAGCCTACTCAAGGTGAAGACGATGAAGACAAAGGCTTTTGTGATGATCCATTTCCACTTAATGAATAATAAATATATTTTCTCTTCCTTATGATTTTCTTAATAACTTTTTTCTCTAGCTTACTTTATTGTAAGAATAGAGTACACAATATATATAACATACAATACATGTGCTGATCAACTGCTTATGTTATGAATAATGCTTCCAGTCAAAGGTAGGATATCAGTACCTAAGTTTCTTGGGAGTCAAGTCATATGTCAGCCAGGTGCGGTGGCTTATGCATGTAATCCCAACACTTTGGGAGGCCAAGGCGGGCGATCACTTGAGTCCAGGAGTTTGAGACCAGCCTAGGCAACATGGCAAAACCCCATCTCTACAAAAAAATACAAAAAATTATCTGGGCTTGGTGGTACATGCCTGTAGTAACAGCTACTCGGGAAGCTGAGGTGGAGGATCACTTGAGCCTGGAAGGCGAAGGTTGCAGTGAGCCAAGATCATGCCACTGTACTCCAGCCTGGGTGACAGTGAGATCCTGTCTCAAAAACAACAACAACAAAAGCCATGTGGATTTTCAACTACATAGGGGGGTGGTAACCCTAACTCCATGTTGTTCAAGGGTCAACTATACAGGGAAATGTGTGTTATTTATTTAGCTGCTTTAGACCCATTTTTAGAAATGGTAAGACTTGACCATGTGCAGTGGCTCATGCTTATAATCCCAAAACTTTGGGAGGCTAAGGCGTGACAATCACTTCTGGCCAGGCCAGGAGTTTGAAACCAACCTGGGCAACATAGAAAGACCTCATCTCTACCAAAAAAAAAAAAAAGAAAAGAAAGAAAGAAAAATGATAAAGACTAGCAACTATGAGGAATCTAAGAGAGCTGTTATTCTTTAGTCCTCCTTCTCTGTGTTACCCATATTTCCAATCTGCTGCCATGTCTGATGGATATTCTGCAGTCTCATTCTCATTCATCTTGTTACTCAGGGACCTATTACTTCTTCCCTAGGCTATAGAAAGAGCCTACTTGTACTCACCCCATCTCTAAACCATCTGACAGGTCTTCCAGAATAATCATCCTAATGCTTTGAAGCCTTAAAAAAAGTAGCACTATTTATGAAAAAGTCTAGTCAACTAAATTTGTGAACATTTATTAACCACTATTCTCATTCCAGACACTCAGAATATAATGAACAAGAAACTGTTTTTGCCTTTGGAGAACTCAATATAATGTGTTAACTTTCAAGCTCCTTTATCTTTTATCATTAATTCAATAAACATTTCTTGGGCTTCTACTATGAGCCAGATACATGTTACATTGTAGGATAAGATATCTCAAGTGTGTTTGTGTATGTGTGTAAGGTTGGGGGCTGGTGGGGGGAGTCCTATCTTCAACGTGACCATGTTGCAGTGGAAAAAAAAGATGTGCAATTAAGTAATTGTAATTCAATGTAATAGAAACACCTGTTTTGCACTGGTAAATGATGATAAGAATCAGAACCATGAAAATGGCTGGTAAATGATGATAAGAATTGGAACCAAGAAAACGGCTGGGGGATTTAGAATAAGATAAGAAACATGTTAAGAAAAAGCTGGTGAGATATTTTAATTAGATATGTTCAAATGGTTATTGGATATGTTGGCCCAAGACTCTAGAAAGATTTGGAAGACCTGCCAGTACATGGAAAAGTAGCAGAACTAGTTGAAGCCATGGGCCAAGGACAGAAGCTTGAAGAACAGTATTTAATGAAGAGGAAGAAGAGAAACCTACAATGAAACTAAGAAGAAACATCACAAGCAGGAAGAAAAGCAGCAAAGTGATACAACAGAAATTCTTACTCTCTCATCTTCCAGGTAAACTGAACCATTCACTGATCCCTATTTATGGCTTACATATTGCCATCTGTATTAGTCCATTTTTGCGCTGCTGATAAAGACATACCTGAGACTGGGCAATTTACAAAAGAAAGAGATTTAATGGACTTATGGTTCCATGTGGCTGGGGAGGCCTCATGGTCATGGTGGAAGGTCTCACATGGCAGCAGACAAGAAAAGTGAGCTTGTGCAGGAAGACTCCCGTTTTTAAAACCATCAGATCTCATGAGACTTACAATCATGAGAACACCACAGGAAAGACCTTGTCCCCAGGATTCAACTACCTCCCACCAGGTTGCCCCATTGGCCCCTCCCAAATCTCATGTCCTCACATTTCAAAACCAATCATCCCTTTCCAACAGTCCCCCAAAGTCTTAACTCATTTCAGCATGAACTCAAAAGTCCACAGTCCAAAGTCTCATCTGAGACAAGGCAAGTCCCTTCTGCCTATCAGCCTGTAAAATCAAAAGCAAGTTAGTTATTTCCTAGATACAATGGTGGTGTGGGCATTGGGTAAATATAGCCATTTCAAATAGGATAAATTGGCCAAAACAAAAGGGCTACAGGCCCCATGGAAGTCTAAAATCCAGCAGGGCAGTCAAACATTAAAGCTCCAAAATGATCTCCTTTGACTCCATGTCTCACATCCAGATCATGCTGATGCAAGAGGTGGGTTCCCATAGTCTTGGGCAGCTCTGCCTCTGTGGCTTTGCAGGATACAGCTTCCCTTCCGGCTACCTTCACAAGCTGGCACTGAGTGTCTGTGGCTTTTCCAGGTACACAGTACAAGCTGTTGGTGGATCTATCATTCTGGGGTCTGGAGGATGGTAGCCCTCTTCTCACAGCTCCACTAGGCAGTGCCCGAGTAGGGACTCTGTGTGCGGGCTCTGACCCCACACTTCCCTTTGGCACTGCCCTAGCAGAGGTTCTCCATGAGGGCCCTGCCTCTGCACTAAACTTCCATCTGGGCATCCAGGTGTTGCCATATATCTTCTGAAATCTAGATGGAGGTCCCCAGATGCCAGTTCTTGACTTTTGTCCACTCGTAGGCTCAACACCACATGGAAGCTGCCAAGATTTGGGGCTTGCACCCTCTGAAGCCACAGCCCCAAGCTCTACATTGGTCCCTTTCAGCCATGGCTTGAGTGGCTGGGACACAGGGCACCAAGTTCCTAGGCTGCACACAGCACAGGGACCTTGGGCCCAGCCCACAAAACCACTTTTTCCTCCTAGGCCTCTGGGCCTGTGATGGGAGGGACTGCTGTGAAGACCACTGACATGCCCTAGAGACATTTTCCCCATTGCCTTGGGGATTAACATTCAGCTCCTCATTACTTATGCAAATTTCTATGGCTGACTTGAATTTCTCCTCAGAAAATGGAATTTTGTTTTCTATCACATTGTCAGGCTGCAAGTTTTCAAAACTTTTATGCTCTGCTTCCCTTATAAAACTGAATGTGTTTAACAGCACCCAAGTCACCTCTTGAATGCTTTGCTGCTTAGAAATTCTGCCAGATACCCTAAATCATCTCTCTCAACATCAAAGTTCCACAAATCTCGAGGGCAGGGGTAAAATGCTGCCAGTCTCTTTGCTAAAACATAACAAGAGTCACCTTTGCTCCAGTTCCCAACAAGTTCCTCACCTCCATCTGAGACTACATCAGCCTGGATTTCCTTGTCCATATCATTATCAGCATTTTGGTCAAAGCCATTAGACAAGTCTCTAGGAAGTTCCAAACTTTCCCACATTTTCCTGTCTTCTTCTGAATCCTCCAAACTGTTCCAACCTCTACCTGTTACCCAGTTCCAAAGTCGCTTCCACATTTTTGGGTATCTTTTCAGCAGTGCCCCACTATAGTGGTACCAATTTACTGTATTAGTCCATTTTCACACTGCTGATAAAGACATACCTGAGACTGGGCAATTTACAAAAGAAAGAGATTTAATGAACTTACAGTTCCATGTGGCTGGGAAGGCCTCACAATCATGGTGGAAGGTGAAAGGCATGTCTCACATGGCAGCAGGCAAGTGAAGAGAGCTTGTGCAGGGCGACTCCCGTTTTTAAAACCGTTAGATCTTGTGAGACTTATGCACCATCACAGGAACAGCACAGGAAAGACCTGCCCCCATAATTCAATTACCTCCCTCCAGCTCCCTCTCACAAGACATGGAAATTCAAGATGAGATTTGGGTGAGGACAAAGCCAAACCATATCACTATCTCTTTTTCCTTTGTTCATGCTCTTCTTTTTTATCTATCATGCTATTTCCCCCTCCCACAGAGCTCTTCACATAAAAACCCTGCCTGCATTTTAGGCCCTGCTCAGTGACTTCTTCCAATATGCTTTCTTTGATTACACTATACCACTTCTGAGTATATATCCAACAGAACTGAAAGCAGTGAATCAGACACTTGTACAATGATGTTCAGAGCAGCATTATTTATAATAGCTAAAAGGGAAAGACACCTTAAATGTCCATTGACACATCAATGAATAAACAAAATTCAGTCTATAAATACAATGGAATATTATTCACTCTTAAAGAAACTGAAATTCTGATACATGTTATAGCATGGATGAATCCTACATTAACGAAGTAAAATAGGCCAGATACTGGAGGATGCATATTGTATGATCCCACTTAGATGAATTACCTATAATAGTGGAATTCATAGAGAAAATAGAATAGTGATTACCAGGGGAATGGAGTATGAGGAATCGAGAGTTAGTGTTTAATGGGTATAGAAGTTTAGTTTGTGATGATGAAAATGTTCTGGAGATGGACAGTGGCGACAGTTGCATAACAATGTGAATGCACTTAATGCCACTGGTTAAAATGGTAAATTTCCTATTGCGTACATTTTATCAGAAAATAGAGTTTAAAAAAAAAACCATTGAAAGTGGATTCAATTACTTTTCTTCCAGATTTGCTTTATCAACAATATTAGATGACAATATATTCTGCCCCTTTATTGTACATTTTATGTAATATTTTCTCATTACACAGTTGGTGAAAAGCACATGGCTAATTTTATGCTACTCATAGCCAGATGATGGTTTCATCTGACCCATGTGCTGACTGCTTATTAATAGATTCAAAGATAGCCTTCCTTTTGTAGTCAGTCAATAGCTATCCAAATTTCTCTAGATCGTTATGTATGAATTGTCTTCCTACATCTGGTGTCAGTCCCTGTCTCTTCCAGTCTCCAAATTAGATGTTTATAAAGCAGTCTGCTGCTTGAAGGTCTTGTCTTGCCCAGCTCCAGAAACAACAGGAACCCAATGGATAAGTCTCTTTCCATAAGAAGTGGGCTTAGGAATTGTTTCTCATGAACAAGGCCTTTTTTTTTATTAAAAATATTCTACCTCTTTAATTTTCACATTTATAGAATATTTCTTATTGCTGAAATGTTTTTCAGAATTTTTTGAGTTTTTGAAATTCTCTGAATTGTGAAACTTTGGTCCTATGGCAAACCAATCTTAGTACTTAATGAATGTCTGATTGCATAACTCATCACCTCCAGGATTTTTTTCTCTTTTCAACATCAGAAGAGTAACTCTTTCACTGCATTTGGTTGAACATACAGCTGTTCCCAAAGGAGCTCCTTAATTTGTTCTCACTTTCTAAATTCACATGTAATCTTCTAATCAGTATCTTAAGACATTTTTACCCTTCTTTAATTTTTCCCTGATTTTATATGATAAGCATGGCTCTTAATGGCAGCATGCACATTATAATCTCAAAACATATTTTTGAGTCAATGGATTTAAGCATAATTTGATTTTATAGTTGGTGAACGTGGCTCAATTAACTTCACCAGGTGTACAGTTAGTTGATCTTGGGCTCTATTTATAAGCTTGTTAAAATTCAAGAAAGGAAACAGAAAAAACTGATTTGCTACCTCCTATGTTTTAGCAAACAGTCTCACTGGATTACAATTTAATAAGTGGTAAACTTATGGAATGGTACCAGTAAATACTTACATATAGTAGTCTGTAGTCTGGTGGAATGGGTTTTGCTTATTTAAAAGTATTACTTTAGTTAGAATACCTGCTCAAAGTATTTTGTGGCCAGGTTTTTGTGGTCAGTTTTTCTCAACCAGGGTGTGGCTGGAAAATTAAGCTCTAGTACCCTAAGACATCCATTGTAAGTAATGAATTGACTTTTCTCCAATGTATCTAAAATAGTACATGTTACATAAAATCCTTGGGAGAATTCAGAAAATAGTCACTCAAATAACTTTGTGAATTATGTGGTTCAAATGAGGAACCCTAGTTGAGAAAGCCTGAATGGTGATATTTTTATGATTATAGGTTTATTCTCTATGAATCAATGAAGGAGAATGGCTATCCTGTCCTGAGAGTCCAAAACATAACAGGGTCAGGGCAGTCATTATAAATACACTATCTAATGAATATAATAATTATTCTTTAAGATAGGTATTTCCCAGAAGTTAGAGATAAGAAAATTGAAGTCTGGAAAGTTGAGCAATTTGGTGGAACCACACTGAGTGACTCAGAACCAGGATTTGAACCCAGTTCTGCCTTGGTGGCATACTTCTACCTCACTTCACCCTTTTACACTGCCACCACTAGCACTTGTTGGCCTTCAATGCTTCAAAAAAAGTTCTAAGTATTAAAGAATCTTAAGCAGGCAAGTTAAGCAACAGGAATCCTTTGCACTTTACAAACATGATTTGATAAAGAATGGCTTAGCAGAGAGGCATACCAGAAGCATCCTGAATGAGGCTATTGCGATGGTCATGAATGAGGAAAGAAGCAGTATGGATGGAGACAGAATGACTGAAGAGATATTCAGACAGCGATTGACTGAATGGAAGTAGCCAAAAGAGTGGGGAGAAGAAAGAAGAAAATTATAAACGACATCAAATTGGCTATTACTCCTTGTATAACTCAAAACTGTGCATCTAGCTGATGGTAGGTCAGTGGCATTACTTTCATATATGAAAGACAGCATAATATTTACTGCTTTATATATAAACTTTATTCTTGGGAAAAAGTTGTTAGAGAAAATAATATAAAAGTTTCCTTTGCCAGGAGGTAACGATGAAGAACAAAAGAAGTATGGAGACGTGAAATGAAAGCCATACCTTCCTATTTAGAAAGTTATGGCAATTCTAGATCTAATCCATGACAAGAGTTTGGTATTAAACTAGCCTAAGCCAGAGAAGTGAAATATTTATCAGACAAAAAAAGTCAACCAAGCTGTTCCCCTCAACAGGAAAGACTAGGTAATCTCTGATAGGTCCCATCTAGGGGCAGTGTGCATCTCTTCCCTGGCTGCCTTCACAAATTGATCAGTTACAGTTCCTGTGGCTGCTGGGCTGTCCTTCCAGAATAATTATGTTTCTCCCCTTTATGCCGGCTTCTGGTGGTCATGTGCCTACCATCCCCCAGAGAGCCTCTCCCGTATGCTCCATTTAGTGCCCATGGCAGCCAGACCTACTCTCATCTATTACTTTGATCATCTTTTTATTATTAATGATAATAAAAGTATTTTTAAATTATCTACAAATAGATAAGCAGTTGACATTATAAACTGAAGATGGTAAGTATTAATGTTTTCAAGGATGATCTAGGCATATAAGAATAACATGGAAATAACCAATTAATATACCTCTCAATTCTTTTCTTGTTTTCCTCCATTTTTTGATTTGCCACATTTAACAGGAAGTCAATATATTCCTCTGTCACCATCAGTTTTCCCTTATGGCTTAATGGAACTTCTAAGCCATGTGTACTCCGGACAGCCTACAAGGAAAAAACAATTTAGATATGAAGACTTAGATACCACAGAAACTGAAAATAACTCAAGAAAAGTCCCGTCAGGGCTGTGTTTTAACATACTTTAGTTCCATTACAACAGTTAAGTCAGCGCTTTGATAGAATTTAGCTGAGCACAGTTAAAGCAAAGGAGATTAAATAAAATTTTTTCCATCATCTACAGTCATTTCTAAAGAAAGATATTCTATACATTACCTTTCAGAGAAACAGATGATATCAAAGAATCAAATAACTTTTAACAATTTCAATCTCACTATAGCTTGGAAAGCCATAATACACGACTTAAAGAAAGAAAGAAAACCTCAACAGAAATCTCAAGGGAAAATAAAAAAGAACTGGATGCCAAAGGGTCTCAGTGCTCTTGGAGCAGAGCACAGTTACAAGAGTAAACTATGCCTCCTCTATCATACACAGGAGCTGCTTCTCAATGCTTTAGGGTTCACAATCTTAATAGCCCTGTTGATGAAATAGTCAACATGTTCCAAGTAGAGGCAAACACTGGATAGAGGTTAAGAACAACCATACAAGCTCTATAAAAATTATTATGAGAATAAAAATTCACTCCATACATTTTCTTTTTTTTTTTTTCAGACAGAGTTTCACTCTTGTTGCCCCGGCTGGAGTGCAATGGTGCAATCTCGGCTCACAGCAACCTCCGCCTCCCAGGTTCAAGCGATTCTCCTGCCTCAGCCTCCAGAGTAGCTGGGATTACAGGCATGTGCCACGCCTGGCTAATTTTGTATTTTTCATAGAGACGGGGTTTCTCCATGTTGGTCAGGCTGGTCTTGAACTCCCAGTCTTAGGTGATCCACCCACCTCGGCCTCCCAAAGTGCTGGGATTACAGGCATAAGCCACCATGCCTGGCCACTCCATAAACTTTTGCTGAGCATCTGCAATGTTCTAGGCTCCCTATAAGGTATGAAGATACAGGGTGACTATAACATGACCTCTGGCTTTAAGACTTATGACAGAAGAAACGCACATGCATGCATGTGCATGTACATACACACACATACACACACACTGGCAAGAAAATGTTGAAGAGAAGCAACTGAGTCTAAGAACTCAGCTTTATGGGAAAGGCAGCAATTGAGTTGGGATTTTAAAGGATGAGTGCAATTTCACCAGACATAAAAATTAAGAAGGGGCCGGGCATGGTGGCTCATGCCTGTAATCCCAACACTTTGGGAGGCCAAGGAAGATGGATCACCTGAGGTCAGGAGTTCGAGACCAGCCTGGCCAACATGGTGAAACCCCGTCTCTACTAAAAATAAAAAAATTAACCAGGCATGGTGGCAAGGGCCTGTATGTAATTCCAGCTACTTGGGAGGCTGAGGCAGGAAAATCACTTGAACCTGGGAGGCGGAGGTTGCAGTGAGCCGAGATTGAGACATTGCACTACAGTCTGGGCAATAAGAGTGAAACTCTATCTCAAAAAAAAAAAAAAAAAAAAAAAAGGAGGAGGGGAGAGAAAGGGGGAGAAGAAATCCAGCCAGAGGCACCACTTATCTGTGGGCATAGAGACATGAAAGAGCATGATACCCTTGGAAAACAACCAATAGTTCTATATAGCTGGAGCATAAGTATGTAATTGGAAGACGAACATAAACAGGTAGATGCAAAATAGTCTGGGTAAGACCCTGAATACCAAGAAAATGTTTGGAGGCCCTGAGGTTTTTTTCTTTTTTTTTTTTGAGACAGAGTCTTGGTCTGTTGCCCAGGCTGGAGTGCAGTGGCATGATCTTGGCTCACTGCAACCTCCACCTCCCAGGTTCAAGCAATTCTCCTGCCTCAGCCTCCCAAGTAGCTGTAATTACAGGCACATGCCACCATGCCTGGCTAATTTTGGTATTTTTAGTAGAGATGGGGTTTCACCATGTTGGTCAGGCTGGTCTCGAACTCCTGACCTCAGGTGATCCATCTTCCTTGGCCTCCCAAAGTGCTGGGATTACAGGCATGAGCCATCGCGCCCAGCTGAGGCCCTGAGTTTTTTAAAGGGGGATTCTGAGAGCACTGGTTGGAGGGACTCAAGGAGAAGACCTAAAGTAAGAAGACTAGTCGGGAGACAATGGTAAAGACTGAGGTTAGGGATCTTGAGGGCTGGGCAGTGCCAGAAGACCCAGGGTGGGGTCAAGTATTAGAAACGAGGGGCAGCATGGATAGGACCTATAACGAATTGAATATGGAAACAAAGAAGAAGGTGAAAGAATGGCTCTGCTTTCATCTGGGCTACCAGATGGAGTAAAGAGTGAGTTGGGGACACAAACCAGTACCACGGGCTTTAATTTTCTTTTCTTTGTTTTTTTGAGACAGAGTCTTGCTCTGTCCAGCCAGAGCGCAGTGGCGTGATCTCGGCTCACTGCAACTTCCACCTCCTGGGTTCAAGTGATTCTCCTGCCTCAGCCTCCCGAGTAGCTGGGACCACAGCTACGCACCACCACGCCCAGCTAATTTTTGTATTTTTAGTAGAGATGGGGTTTCACCAGGATGGTCTCGATCTCTTGACCTCGTGATTCGCCTGCCTTGGCCTCCCAAAGTGCTGGGATTACAAGCATGAGCCACCACGCCTGGCCAGGCTTTGATTTTCTATTTAGCCATGCTTTAAGGGTGTCCTCTTTTGTCATCCACCCCTATTTGGGAAATAGGTTATTGTTAAAAATAGATAGAAAATAGGAGAATATAGGAAGGCAGAAGGAGGGTAATCTCAAATAGTTCAAAAACATGCCATGCCAAACAGTAAATATCACAGGAGATCAGAATAGGGCGAAATATCTAAGGGCTAGCTTGGCTAGAGAAGGACTCAAAAAGAAAGCAAGTCTTAAAGACCATCTAGTCGAAAGGTCGGCAAATCTTTTCTCTAAAAGGATAGATAGTAAACATTTTTTGACTTTGCAAGCCATATAGTATCTGTCACAACTACTAAAGTTTGCCATTGTCTCACAAAAGCAACCTCAGACAATAAGTAATCAAATGAGTATAGTGGGATCCTGCCCCATGTGGGCTGAATGTGGCCCTACGACAGTAGTTTTCTGGACCACTGATACTGCTGAGAAAATTCAAACCCTGAGAGACTGAGGAGCTTGCCCAAATTCACACAGCTGTGATCCAGCAGGTATCAGTAAAGGGGACTTTGAACTCTCTCTGTGACTCTTTCCATGATGTCATAGTGCTTTTGGGCCTTGCCTACTTAGGATGAGGAGGGCAGAGTTAAGAATCAGGTTAAAAGTAAGTGGAGAAGAATATTATTAAATAAGACCTCAACTGTAAATCCAAACTCTGGACTTTGCCCTGTAGGAAGGAGTAAGTCACTGAGGGTTTATGAGTAAGAGAATGGCAAGAAGATTTGAGAAAGGAGACATTAAAGGCAGGAGTCTAATTAGGTTATTCAATTTCTGGATCACTTTACACTAAAAAAAATTGCTCTTTGACAAAATATCTTACCAACATAGTTTTTCCTCTCTTTCCCACCGTTATGCCAGAGTTCCTGAAACCAGAATCTATTGCCATGGAATGCTGTAAGAAAATAAAACTTGTTACATTTTGATACTGTGGGTAACCAGATCATCTGTTTGGCTCCACAAACTACAGAAACATATATAACCCTAAAAGCTATTAAGGTTTTTAAAAAAATTTTTTGTCTAGCCAATACGGACTATGCTTAAAAATGACTTTGATCAAACTCCTAACATCAGGAAAAATATTGAAATATGAACTATGGATGTGTCATTGAGAAAGAGTAAAAGTAGAATTCAATCACAAACAGTGACATTTGGCTAGTGATTGCTTCCAGAAAGCAGAATGTAACCAAAAAACAATCATTCTTCTAATTGTGTTGTATAAAAATAAACAAAACAAAATCTTTTAAAATGAGTACAATGTTTCTCAATAGCCCTTCTATTGCTTAAAAAACTTTGTTGAAATGATATAAGAAAGCATAGAAAGCACACAAATTCTGATCTGACTGAGGTGACTTTGTAAGTTATTTTGTCAGTCTCTAAATGTCACAGAGCCCTGGGGAGCAGACATGGGTCCCTTATTTTCTCCAGCTCAGTAGTTCTTAAGCAAGAATAATTTTGAACCCCAGGGGCCATCTGGCAATGTCTGAAGCCATTTTTGGTTGTTAAGTTGTCACAACTCAAGGGAAGAGGAAGGGAGATCTCTAGCAAATAGTGGGTAGAGGCCAGGGATGCAGCTTAAACATTCTCCATTGTACAGGACAGCCCCCACACAAATAATTATTTGACCTGAAATGCCAGCTGTGCCATGGTTGAGAAACCTTGCTCTAAGTACATGCTCTCCTTTTGAGATTCCCTGGTTTAAATACCATATATACACACATATGTATATATGTATATATGTATATACGTGTGTATATGTGTGTATATGTGTATGTGTATGTATACATACATATGTGTATACACATATATACACGCCCATATATATACATATGTATATATGTGTGTGTATATATGTGTATACATATATATACACACACACATATGTATACATACTCACATCCAGTCTAATTACAGTAAATGACACCATCATCTATCTAGCTGCTCAAGCTCCAAACCTAGATAGCCCTGATGCTTTCTACTTCTTCATCCCCTATACCCAATTCCCATTGATTCTACCTCTACGATTACCTCAAATTAATCCAGCTCTTGCCACATCCACTGCCCACTCTTTTTCAAGTCTCCATCACCTCTCTCCTTAACTTCTGGAGGAGTCTCCCAATTAGTCTCTTCTTTCACTCTTGCCCCTTCTACAGAATCCAAGCTCTAAACCATGACTAATGATGTTCTATTTGCTCCAGCCCTTGCTATTTTCTCTAACCTTGAGTGACTTCCCTTCTGTTCTTTGCATACTCCAAACCCTTTCCTGCATCAGCTGGTTTCTTGTCATTCATCCTGTTTCCATTCAATGCTACTACCTAAAAAGGTCCTCTTCTTTTTTGAGATGGAGTTCCACTCTTGTCACCCAGGCTGGAGTGCAATGGTGCAATCTCGGCTCACTGCAATCTTCGAATAAAGGCCTTCTTTAACCACCTCTTTAAATGCAGCTCTCCCCTGACTCTCTAGTGGAGTGCCCTTCTTATCTCCTTCACAGCACATCTCACAGTGAGAAATTCTGTTTTATTACATACTTATTGTCTGCCTCTGTCCCCTAGAATACAAATATAAGCTCCTTAGGTAAGGACCCCCCTCAAAAAGGGGCTGTGAATGAGTGAATTTCTCAGTTCCTCTAAGTCCACTTCAATTAGCTCCCTGAAATGTTAGCCTTCCAATGAGGCTTAGGCCCAAAGAAGAGCATGGCTGGGCTCAATCAGGATTAGCACAGAGAACAGAACATGGATATAGAAACAGGAGAGTTAAAGTCTGGAGACACATCAGTGATGTGATGTGGTATAATGAGACTAAAATAAGGTTAGATAAAAGTTCAGGGTTAGAGCAGAGACTGAAGCCATGAGCCACTAAATGATTAAACACCATGTTTTGGAGACTATCTCTAAATGCTCGTGTTCCTCAGGCCCTCTTCTCTTTTTCTTCTGTACTTTCTCCACAGGTGATTTCAACTAGGCTCATGGCTTAAAATAATAATTGTGTATTGGCATCTTCTCAATGTCTGTCCTCAGTCCACATGGCTCCCCTGAGTTCCAGACTTCTACCCAAATGTCTATTTGAAATTTTCACTTAGGTGGTGTTTTTATGGACTGAATTGTGTCTACAGGGCTTCAAAATTCATATGTTGATGCCCTAACCTCCAATGTGACTATATTTGGAGATGAGGCCTTTAAGGTGTTAATTAGGTTAAATGAAATCATAAGGATGGAGCCCTGATCCAACAGGACTGGTGTCCTTACAAGAAGTAGAAGAAACAAGTGACATGCATACACAGAGAAAGGGCCATGAGAGGACACAGGGAGAAGGCAGCTGCCTGCAAGCCAAGGACAAGGGCCTCAGAAGGAACTACCCCTACCAGTACCTTCATCCTGGACTTTCAGCCTCTTAACTGTGAGAAAAATAAATTTCTGTTGTTTATACTATCCAGTCTGTGTTATATTGTTCTGTCAACGCTAGCAGACAAAAACAGGTGTCTTAACAGACATTTCACACTTAACATATGAATCACATTCTTGATTTCCATTCCTTCTGAGAGGTGAGGCCAGCTGGACTTCCTGGGTCGAGTGGGGATTTGGAGAACTTTTCTGCCTAGCTAGAGGATTGTAAATGCACCAATCAGCACTCTGTAATAATGCACCAATCAGCCTCTGTGTCTAGCTAAAGGATTGTAAACACACCAATCAGCACTCCGTAAAAACACACCAATCAGCGCTCTGTGTCTAGCTAAAGGATTGTAGATGCACCAATCAGCACTCTGTAAAAATGGACCAATCAGCACTCTGTAAAATGGACCAATCAGCTCTCTGTAAAATGGACCAATCAGCAGGATGTGGGTGGGGCCAAATAAGGGAATAAAAGCTGGCCACTCGAGCCAGCAGTGGCAATCTGCTCAGGTCCCCTTCCACGCTGTAGAAGCTTTGTTCTTTTGCTCTTCACAATAAATCTTGCTGCTGCTCACTTTTTGGGCCCACACTACCCTTATGAGCTGTAACACTCACTGCGGAGGTCTGTGGCTTCATTCCTTTAGTCAGTGAGACCACTCACCCACAGGGAGGAACAACTCCAGATGGGCCACCTTTAAGAGCTGTAACACACTGTGAAGGCCTGTGGCTTCACTCCTAAAGTCAGTGAGAACATGAACCCACCAGGAGGAACAAAGAACTCTGGACGTGCCACCTTTAAGAGCTGTAACACTCACTGCGAATGTCTGCGGTTTCACTCCTGAAGTCAGCGAGACCATGAACCCACCGGCATGAACAAACAACTCTGGACACGCCACCTTTAAGAGTTGTAACACTCACTGCAAAGGTCTGTGGCTTTACTCCTGAAGTCAGCAAGACCATGAACCCACGCGAAGGAAGAAACTCCCGACACATCTGAACATCTGCAGGAACAAACTCCGGACACACCATCTTTAAGAACTGTAACCAGCAGGAGTGTCTGCAGCTTCATTCTTGAAGTCAGTGAGACCAAGAACCCACCCGAAGGAACCAATTCTAGACACATTTTGGCAACCCAGCTGGGACACATCTGGCAACCCAGATGGGACATATTTTGGCAACCCAGATGGGACAATCGCCTATTGCCAAGTGGCGAGTACCATTGGCCTGCTTTCGCTTGCTATTCTGTCCTATTTTTCCTTAGAATTCGGGGGCTAAATACCAGGCACCTGTCGGCCAAACACTCACGCATCAACAGGCTCACCCTTGAAATGCATCCTAAGCCATTGGGACCAATTTGACCCGCAAACCCTGAAAAAGAGGCGGCTCATTTTTTTTTTTTCTGCATTACAGCTTGGCCCCAATATTCTCTCTCTGATGGGGAAAAATGGCCACCTGAGGGCAGTATAAATTACAATACTATCCTGCAGCTTGACCTTTTCTGTAACAGGGAAGGTAAATGGAGTGAAATACCTTACGTCCAATCTTTCTTTTCATTGAAGGAAAATACACAACTATGCAAACTTGCAATTTACATCCTACAAGAGGATCGCTCAGCTTACCCCCACATCCTAGCGTCCCTATAGCTCCCCTTCCTATTAATGATAAGCCTCCTCTAATCTCCCCCTCCCCGAAGGAAACAAGCAAAGAAATCTCCAAAGGACCACAAAAATGCCTGGGCTATCAGTTATGTCCCCTTCAAGCTGTAGCGGGAGGGGAATTTGGCCCAACTTGGGTGCATGTCTCCTTCTCCCTCTCTGATTTAAAGCAGATCAAGGCACATCTGGGGAAGTTTTCAGATGATCCTGATAGGTATACAGATGTCCTACAAGCTCCAGGGCAAACCTTTGATCTCTCTTGGAGAGATGTCATGCTATTGTTAGATCAAACCCTGGCCTTTAATGAAAAGAATGTGGCTTTAGCTGTAGCCCGAGAGTTTGGAGATAACTGATATCTCAGTCAAGTAAATGATAGAATGACAGCCGAAGAAAGGGACAAATTCCCTACCAGTCAGCAAGCCATCCCCAGTATGGCTGCCCACTGGGACCTTGACTCAGATCATGGGGACTGGAGTCGTAAACATCTGTTGACATGTGTTCTAGAAGGACTAAGGAGAATTAGGAAAAAGCCCATGAATTACTCAACGATGTCCACCATAACACAGGGTAAGCAAGAAAATCCTTTTGCCTTCCTCGAGCAGCTATGGGAGGCCTTAAGAAAATATACTCCCCTGTCACCCGACTCACTCGAGGGTCAACTGATCCTTAAAGATGAGTTTATTATCTCATCAGCTGCAGGTATCAGAAGAAAGCTCCAAAAGCAAGCCCTGGGCCCTGAAAAAATCTGGAGGCATTATTAAACCTGGCAACGTTGGTGTTCTATAATAGGGACCAAGAGGAACAGGCCCAAAAGGAAAAGCGAGATCAGAGAAAGGCTGCAGACTTAGTCATGGCCCTCAGACAAACAAACCTTGATGGTTCAGAGAGGACATAAAATGGAGCAGACCAATCACCCGGTGGGGCTTGTTACCAGTGTGGTTTGCAAGGACACCTTAAAAAAGATTGTCCAACGAGAAACAAGCTGCCCGCTTGTCCATGTCTGCTATGCCAAGGCAATCACTGGAAGGTGCACTGCCCCAGAGAACAAACGTTCTCTGAGCCAGAAGCCCCCAACCAGCTGACCTAACAACAGGACTCGGGTTGCCGGGGGCAAGTGCCACCTCATGTCATCACCCTCGCTGAGCCCTGGGCATGTTTAACCATTGAGGGCCAGGAAATTGACTTCCTCCTGGACACTGGTGTGGCTTTCTCAGTGTTAATCTCCTGTCTCAGGGAGTTGTCCTCAAGGTCCGTTACCATCCAAGGAATCCTGGGACAGCCTGTAACCAGGTATTTCTCCTACCTCCTCAGTTGTGATTGGGAGACTTTGTTACAGATAGTAAGTATGCTTATCTAATCCTACATGCCCATGCTGCAATATAGAAAGAAAGGGAGTTCCTAACCTCTGGGGGAACTCCCATTAAATACCACAAGGAAATTATGGAGTTACTGCACACAGTGTAAAAACCCAAGGAGGTGGCAGTCTTACATTGCCAAAGCCATCGGAAAGGTGAAGGAGAAAAGACAGAAGGAAACCGTCGGGCAGATGCTGAGGCTAAAATTGCTGCCAGGCGGAACATCCCATACCTACGGAAGGACGCTTGGTATGGAACAACCCCCTCCAAGAGGTTAAGCTCCAGTATTCCCCAACCGAAACAGAGTGGGGACTTTCACGGGGGCATAGTTTTCTCCCCTTGGGGTGGTTAACGACAGAAGAAGGAAAGGTACTTATACCCAAAGCCAGCCAGTGGAAAATACTTAAAACCCTCCACCAAACTGTTCACATGGGTATTGAAAACACGCATCAAATGGCCAAATCCCTATTTACAGGGCCAAATCTCCTCCAGGCCATCCGACAGGGAGTCAAAGCCTGTGAGGGGTGTGCCAAAGGAATAATCCCTTAGTTCATCCTAAGGCCTCTTTTGGGGAACAAAGAATAGGTCACTATCCCCGAGAGGACTGGCAATTAGACTTCGCCCATATGCCTAAGTCAAAGGGATTTCAATACTTGTCGGTCTGTGTTGATACCTTTACAAATTGGATAGAAGCTTTCCCCTGCAAGACAGAGAAGGCTCAGGAAGTGATTAAAGTCCTAATTCATGAAATAATTCCTAGATTTGGGCTTCCCCAAAGCTTACAGAGCAACAATGGTCTGGCTTTTAAAGCCATGATAACTCAGGGACATTTCCAGGGAGCTAGGGATACAATATCACCTTCACTGCGCCTGGAGGCCACAATCCTCAGGGAAGGTCGAGAAGGCAAATGAAACACTCAAGAGGCACTTAAGAAAACTAACACAAGAAACTCATCTCCCATGGCCTATTCTTTTGCCCATGGCCTTGTTGAGAATCCAAAATTGTCCTCACAAAATGGGGCTCAGTCCATATGAAATGCTGTATGGAAGAACTTCTCACAAATGAACTCCTACTTGATCAGGAAACGGCCAACTTGGTCAAAAATATAACTTCTTTGGCAAAATATCAACGAAACCTTAAAAACCTACCTGAAGGATGTCACAGAGAAAAGGGAACAGAGTTGTTTCAACCAGGAGATCCAGTGTTAGTCAAATCTCTCCCCTCTACCTCCCCATCTATAGATTCTTTGTGGGAAGGACCATACTCGGTAATCCTCTCTACCCCCACTGCAGTTAAGATGGCAGGAGTGGAATCTTGGATTCACCACACCCCAGTTAAATTTTGGACACCCCCTGAGGAACCTGCGGGACCATCAGCTCAGGAGTCCCAAGATCAGCCAGACCAGCCTCGATACACCTGCGAACCGTTGGAGGACTTGCATCTCCTATTTTGGAAGGAAACATCCCAGACTAAAAAGGCTCTTACCTCTGATCCTGAGGAAAAACCCATTCCTCCTTAAAAAAGATAAGTGAAAACCTACATAATCTTTAACACCTCTCTTTACCCCTTTAATGGAATCCTTTTACTATTTCATCATATTATCTAGCAGCATACTAACCATACTCTTTGCGATAGAACTATATACTGTAGCCAAACGAGCTCAACTAACAACTTCTACTGAGGACCCCTGGACAGACCCACTGGCCCTTTCACTGGTCTAAAGAGTTCCCTTCTGGAGGACACTACAACTGCAGGGCGCCTTCTTCACCCCTATCCAGCAGGAAGTAGCTAGAGCCGTCATCGCCCAATTCCCAGCAGCAGTTGAGGTGTCCTGTTTAGAGGGGGGATTGAGAGATGAAGCCAGCTGGATTTTCTGGGTCAAGTGGGGACTTGGAGAACTTTTCTGTCTAGCTAGAGGACTGCAAATGCACCAATCAGCACTCTGTAGAAACGCACCAATTAGCGCTCTGTGTGTAGCTAAAGGACTGTAAATGCACCAATCAGCACTCTGTAAAAATGCATCAATCAGCGCTCTGTGTCTAGCTAAAGGATTGTAAACGCACCAATCAGCACTCTGTAAAAATGCACCAGTCAGCGCTCTGTGTCTAGCTAAAGGATTGTAAACGCACCAATCAGCACTCTGTAAAAACGCACCAATCAGCGCTCTATGTCTAGCTAAAGGATTGTAAATGCACCAATCTGCACTCTGTAAAATGGACCAATCAGCAGGATGTGGGTGGGGCCAAATAAGGGAATAAAAGCTGTCCACCCGAGCCAGCAGCAGCAACCCACTCCAGTCCACTTCCAAACTGTAGAAGCTTTATTCTTTCACTCTTAACAATAAATCTTGCTGCTGCTCAGTCTTTGGGTCTGCATTACCATTATGAGCTGTTAACACTCACTGTGGAAGTCTGCGGCTTCATTTCTGAAATCAGCAAGACCACGAACCCACTGGGAGGAACAAACAACTCTGGACATGCCACCTTTAAGAGCTGTAACACTGACTGAGAAGGTCTGCAGCTTCACTCCTGAAGTCAGCAAGACCACAAACCCACTGGAAGGAAGAAACTCCGGACACATCTGAACATCTGAAGGAACAAACTCCGGACACACCATCTTTAAGAACTGTCACACTCACTGCAAGGGTCCGCGGCTTCATTCTTGAAGTCAGCGAGAACAAGAACCCACTGGAAGGAACCAATTGTGGACACACTTCAACTTCAGCACACCCCATCTGGATAAAGGCGACTACCATACAGCTAGGGGCTCCAGCCAGACCTAAGTAGTTATCCTTGATTCCTCTTTCTCCTCCTCCCTCTGGCTGTCCTTCCCCAGGCAGTCTTACAAGTCTGTTGATTCAAATGCTGAAATACATTTTGAATCTATTCCTTTCTCACCTGCTTTGGTGCTATCACCTTACACCAACCTACCACCACTTCCCACTTAAATCACCACAAACTACTCCTAACTCATATCTTTTCACTTACTGCACTCCTTTCTCTATGCTGAAGCAGAACTGAGTTTTTCAGAACAAAAACCTAGAAAGCCACTCTTTGCTTAAAACTGTCCCTTCAATAACTTTTCCCTGAACTCAGAAAGAAATTCAAACTCTTTAATCTGGTCTACAAAGCCTTAACTGACCTGGCCCCAGCCTCCTTCTGGCACCTTCTTTCCACTCTCTAGACCCACTGAAACTTTGTATGTACTTTTCCATCTTCATGGAATGTTCATTTCCCAGCTACATGCCTAGCTCTTTCTGTTCCTTTAAGTCTTAGCTTAAAGAAAGCTTTTCAGAGAAGCCTATCTTGAAGTGAGCTGCTTCTTGCACTGTTCTCTATTACCAGGTTGTTTTTTCCTTTGGTAGAACATTTTGCAACTTGCAGTTTGTTTTTTGTTTTTTTGCCTGTTCACTTGTTTGTTTTTGCTGTCTCCTAACTTTGGAAGAGGAACCAAGACAGTCTCTAATCTTGTTCATCACTGTGCCCCTAGTACTTGACACACTGAGACTCAACACATTATTGTTGCTTAAAATGCAATTCAGTTTTATATATAAATATATAAAAGGTATAAAAAGGAGAATCAAGACTACACAGATGTTTACGTCATGCTCATTTAAATGGGAAAAATGAAATATTCTTTAAAACTCTTAATTTTACATGTAGTTCCACAGTATTTTTTCTTAAAGCTTGGCAAACAAAAACAAACTATAGAATGCTGAAGTAAAATTTATAAATAAAAATGTTAAGAAAGAAAACAGGAAGCATAACCTGGGACTTATATTTTCCTAGCAATGATTAGCTACTCTTTTTTTCTAATATTAAAAATTAATAGATTGAGCAGACCAATAAATAATAAATACATAACTAGTTGAATAAGGTAATATCTCATTGATATTTATAGCAGGTTAAAAGCTTAAAATTACATCTACCCACATATCTATAAATTCAAGTACAATTACAACAAAATTTTACCAGAATCTGTGCATCCTGCAATTGTCGACACTGCACATGAAGAACAAATGGTTCAAATTTCAAAGTGGCATCACCATTTGCTTTCTTCAGAGCTACAATCTAAATAAATGAACAGTGGTATCAGACACAAGTATATGGCCTGTCCTTTGGTGACCCTTTACCCCATACATAACTTCAATTTCTCTTAGAAATTTTCAGAATCACTCAGCATATTTTTTCTGCAATAACTTTTCCCTCTGCTTTCTTGGTCCTTTTTCACCAAAAATTTATTTGCTTATTTTCTTAAAATTTCTAGTTCTCCCATAAATCTTCTATACCATTCTTTCCACCTATTAGTGTGCTTTGAAGAAGTAAACTACTACTTTATTTAATTCCATAACGGATTTTTCATTAGGAAATGTAGTATACAAAAACTGTATTAGGATTGTTTAAATTTTTTGTTAGATTGAGATAGAGACAAATGTAATGTGAGAGAAGGGTCCAAACAAAGCCTAACTGCCACCCATGTTCCCAAGAAGCATCCTGTACCAAGCACCAGTGCTTACCAGCAGCACTAGTAACCTCACAAATAGCAGTGCATGCAAAGAGCTCAGAGCACAGCCAGTAAGTTCCTGTTCCCTCTGTAACAGGCACAGTTGTTGTAACAATTGCAACTTGCAGTTTTTTTTTTTTTTTTTTGCCTGTTCACTTGTTTGTTTTTGCTATCTCCTAACTTTGGGAGAGGAACCTTGGAACTGCTCAGCTACATGAGAACCAATGGCCCCTAAGCATGTTCCTAGCTTTCTGTATTTCAGACTCTATGCGGCAGTGTTCAGGGTCTGGGAGCTACTGCAGCACAAAGTGGGGTACATGCCATCACTCTGCCCTGATCAGCTGTGGAACCAATCTGCTAGCCATGGGGACTGATACATTGCAAAGGGCTAGATCTTGTGTAGTGTCTTCCCTCCTGCTATAAGCAAATGTTACAACACTTGAGCCTAGTATGCGTGTTTTTTGTTGTTAGTGACCTTGAGTCAGGTACTAGTCTCTTCCCTAAGTAGCACTTGCCTGCCTTTTAACCTTGGCTGCACCCATGTTACAGTGTATCCTGCGGCATAGTCTGACCCCCTAGTGAAACATGTAATATTGTGTCTGAGCTAGAATTTATACAAGACAGTTATTATTTCTGTCCGCCCAGCATCCCTGGGCAACATCGTCCTGCCTTCACACCATTTGATTTCTGGTGGGGCTGTCAATCATTACCCTGTCACACATCACTCTCCCTATCACAATATCAGAGGTGCCAAGTGCTTGCTTATGTCTGATCAAGGATATCATCACATTCCACTAGCAAAAATAATTAACCTAAGAGGGAGAGCACCTAATCTAAGCAGGACAATTCCAAGTCCTTCTCTAAGATGGACACATGAATTGCAGGAAAAGGAATTCTTTTTCTACTGGTGTTGCTGACAGCTACCATTTCTGCAACAAAGATTATCTGCAGCAGAAGAGAATAAAGGCACACTGCAGAGAACCAGTGCCTAAAGATGAAAATGAAGTGGGTACTCTGAAGATAAGATTTGAACATCTGAACCAGCAATACTTGATTCTAGCTCCATTCGCCCTTTCCAGTTAAATAAATTATCTTTTTTGCTAAAAACAGAATTGGATTTGTAAATTCACTGGGAATGAAAAGTGCCTGGCTGATAAAAACTTATGAATTCATCTAAACTCTTTACCTTAGGAAACTAAATAACCCAGCAGAGATATGAAGATTTTCAAAAAGCAATGCAAGTAAGTAATGTATTATTTATTTATATCAGTAAAGCTGGTAACACAGAGATAGTGCTAATCCCCTTCTCTTTCTATAATTTGTTCTAGGTTACAGGGTTTTCAAATAGCAGAATTAAAATTCAAAATTTGGATCCAATAGGTGTCCAATATCCATGAACTTTCTGCTGTGTCCAAGAGGATGTGTTTTGTTGAGTAGCAGTAAGTAATGCTTCCATACTTTTTATCTCCTACAACCCAAAAAGAGCCATTGTAATGAAAGCTCTCTAGGTTTTATAATCTTCAGCCATTATAATTCTGCATATAAATTACCTTGAATTTTCTATTCTTGTCATATGTATTTAAAGTAACTGAATTTAAAAGTTTATTTCCAAATTTATTTTTTAAAACTTACCACATCATCTTTTACACCAAGTTTGTGTGTAACCAGTAGCCAGCAACAGTTTTGTTTCTGAACCTCAAAACCATTTATACCCTAAAATAAAAAATAACATAATTTAAGTTTCATATAATATTTTACAAAAAATAATAAGCATAATGCATAGTATATTGTAGGCTTTCTTAAATTAATAATCCCAAGTCAGGATTTTAAGTATTAATAAAAACAATTCGGTATGTTTTTGGGTAATGTTAACCCAGAATAAGAATGAGCCCAAATAACTTGAGGTAGAAAATTATGTGAAAGGTAAAACTACTTGATAAACATCTTCTGAAATATAGTCATGATTTTGCAAGAAGAAAAGGGATTAGTATAAGGGATAATACTAGCAGCACCTGAGTTGTACTCTAGCTATTTGGCTAGCACAGTATTTAAAAATGAAAAAAAAAATAATTTTAATTTCTTTTGTAGGACAGCACTGTCCCAATTCCACACAAGACCTACTACCCTTTATTGTCACCTATGCCATTTACACATTTATAATACTTCCTTGGTCTCTAGAGGCATAAATTTGTGACCTCTGAATTAGACTTTAGATGTAGTCCTGAAGGATACAGCTAAGACTGAAAGGTCAAAGTTTCATGAAGGCAAACATTTTAATATTAACTTAAATTGAACAAATGTTTATTTGCAAAGTTCTATTAGGTACTTTGGGTATACACAGAATCTACCCCTCAAGGACACTGGAAAGGGGATGCAGGAAACCACATGAACAGAAATCACTATACTCAAAGTAACTATAATTTATACGATGGATCCACAAGAGACTCTGCTGTCTGCCCTTGGAACCGGGAATTGCCATGCATGTCCTAAATAAATATTTTGACTTCATTGTATGACTTCGGTGATGGTGACTTACGTATCTGACATTGTGCTGGCTATTCTGAATCTTAGAGCCAAATGTATGGCCCACTTCTAGCAACTTTACAGGATCTAGTGGTGGGATTGGAAACTAATGCCATCGCTGGCTTCATCTTATCTATATTTTCTTTATCCAGATTTTCCCACTTTTTATTTTTTCTTGTGTTGCCTGTTTGTAAGTTGCCCCAAATCCTTACTGAAATAAGGCAGATTTTAAAATAAACCATAATACAAGGTGTAAGATAAGAAATAAAAGTCTAACCAGTACAGAAGCAGTCATTACTTCCAAGTAGGTAGTATGTGTTTGTGTGTTCAGGTGGGAGAGGGGAGTTTTGGGAATCATGTCTCAGATATGCAGAGATAGGAAAACATTTCAGGAAAAAACCGCCAAAAAACATGAGCAAAAGCAAGTAAATACAAGATGAAAAGAACAGTTTAGTTTCAGTAACTAGCTAAAGATGAAGAAAAGCAATGAAAAAAAGGTTGAAACGTATACTAGAGTAAGCATTTGGATTTTCTGATGTAGAAAAATGTGTAATAAAACATAGCATAGGTGAGAGATAAGCAGAGTTGCAATTTGTCAAACATGGTTTGGAGAAGAGTAGTTAAGTGGCTTGTTAGAGAACCATTGCAAAAATCAAGGCGAGATAGAGTTATGGAAATGGGGCAAGAGAGAGTTTGTGGGCAAGAATGCCATTGCTCTGGAGGTAATGGAAGTGATTTAAAAATGAACAGGCCCTGCTAACTTGAGAGATCAGCAAATAAATGATCAGTCAATAATGGACCTAAAGAATGAGCCTAACAATGTGCTGTCTTTCATGCTCTTAACCCAATACTACGAATAAAATCAGTACACAGCCAACTTTTACAGTGCATGGGCCAGGCACAATGCCAAATATTTCAAAAAAAATTATCCTATTTTCTCCACACAAAATCCCTATAAAGCAGATACTTTTTATTATCCTCAGTTCATAGAACAGGAAGGGGCAGAGTTGAGATAACTTTCCTAAGGTCACATAGCCAGTGGTTTTTAATCTAAGCAGTATCACTCCCAAGCAGCCTTATCCTCAGGGGATATGTCCCAAGACCCCCTAGTGGATGCCTGAAACCTCAGATGAATGAATTTCTTTTTCCTTCTTCACTTCACAATTTCACTGACAAGATTCATTCTTTCCGTAGATCTTAGCAACCTCAGCATATGCTGTTTTTTCTTTCCTTAAGTCTTTCCTTAAGAACTTTCACCTTTTCACTTCAAAAAAGCACTTTAAAACTTACTGTTGGCAGATCCAAATCGCCAGCATCATTACTCCCGTACTTTGGGGCCATTATTAAGTAAAATAAGAGTTACTTGAACACAAGCACTGTGATACCACCACAGTCGATCTGATAACCCAGAAGGCTACCAAGTAGCTAAAGGGCAGCAAGAGTATATAGTGGAATATTCTGGACAAAGGGATGATTCACCTTCCATTCTGGAAGGAGCTGGTTGGCTCAAGATTTTATCACGCTACTCAGAACAGCATGCAATTTAAAACTTAACTAATTGTTTATTTCTGGAATTTTCATTTAATATTTTCAGACTGCTGTTGACTGGGGTAACTGAACCTGCAAATAAGGAGGTATGGCTTGTACAGCTGCTTCTTGATTTATGATGGGGTTACATCCCAATAAATCCGTCATAAGTGGAAAATGTAAGTCAAAATGCATTTACTACCCCTGTAAACCCATCAAAAAGTTTTAAAAAAAAAGTCTAACCATCCTAAATTATATACGATCGTACTTTTCTCTGCGTAAAACTACTAGAGTTGTAATAATGGAGGGGCTCACTAGGAGGCAGTAAACTCCTTAACACTGGTGATGTTCAAGCATGCAGTAACAATGATTTGTCAGAGCTGTTGATGAGCGGATTCCGGCATTCAATACCTTAGCAAACTACAAAGTCTTTAAATTCCCTTAGTATTCATATAATAAAATCAAATTTTCTAAACTTTGCCACACAAGATAGTTCCCAGGTCAGCAGTTTCAACATCATTTGGGCACTTGTTAGAAATGCACAGTATCAGGCCCTACCCTACACTTAAAGAATCGGGATCTGTATTTTAAAAGATCCTCAGCTGATTAATAGCCACGTTAAACTTTTAGAAGCACTGATCTAATCCCCTAAATTTCACATATAAAGAAACAGAGACCACCCCGCAGAGGAGCAAACACAGACATGCTGCATCGGGTCGTCACTGGATGGGAACAGGGCTCCTAAAGTTTCGCACTAGAAGGCAGGCGATGGACAGGCGCAAAGGGGCCTCACCTGGTCAAGGAGTAGGATGCGGCCAGCGCAGGAGCTGGTGGTGAAAAACTGATCTCGCATGTTCAGAAACTGCACAAGCTCTACCACATCCTCGTCCACACTGCCCTTCCGGCTGAGGTCCGCTTTGCTCAAACATTGCGCCTTCCATTTCCTGAACTCCGCGCTGCGATCCATGGGTGAGGGACTCAGGGTCTGCGCTCGGCTCCTTCACGGTGGCCTCGTCTCTCCCTGGGGGCAGCCATATTGAAGCGAGCGGTGGCCGAAAAGGTCCAAACTTCCTCTTCGTTCTTAATTTGGGAAATTCTAGTGCCTTCGCCTAGGGGTGGAGAGAGGCGCACAGCCTGGGTGGAGCCTGCAAAAGTTGGAGAAGCTGTGGCAGTCCTCATTTCTGTGGAATCTGAAGAAGCCCACGCAGATTTTAATTCCCACTCTAGATTCTGGTAAGTGGTTTTAAAAACTCTCCTTAGTTGTTTAGACGGCGAATCTCCCCACTGCTTGTCCAAGTGGAACCGAGTTTGATTTTGGCTGCACCCCTTTCCTGCCCTCTGTCCTCCCAGAGAACTAGTGCGTAGAGCTCCAGACCGAAGCCATTCCCCTCCAGGGGCTGCAAGTTCCCATCCATAAATCACGTAGGAAGTTTTGCCTTCTGGTCCTGGGCTCCTAGCCCTGGTCCTGCGTTTAGGCTCTGAGTTTAGGCTACCACACCATGAGGTGTCCGTTGCCACTACCCCTGCCCAGCCTCCGCCCCCCGCACTCCCTGTCCCCCAGCCCCACGCTGCACCCCCCCGCCAGTCACCCGCTTGATTCTTCCCTGCAGCCAGTGCCTGGGTTTGGGGATTCCTGCAGCAGCGCCTAGCGGTCTGTCCAGGGCCCCTTCACACAGCCCAGCTCTCAGCTGTAGAGGATTTGTCCTAGGTAGGGAACCCTTCCCGCAGCCCAGCTGTAGGGGATTTCTTCTCCTAGGTAGGGCCCCTTCGCACAGCCCAGCTGTAGGGATTTGATTTCTTCTCCTAGGTAGGGCCCCTTCCCACAGCCCAGCTGTCAGCTGTAGGGGATTTCTCCTAGGTAGGGCCCCTTCCCACAGCCCAGCTGTCAGCTGTAGGTGATTTCTCCTAGGTAGGGCTCCTTCCCACAGCCCAGCTGTAGGCGATTTCTTCTCCTAGGTAGGGCCCCTTCGCACGGCCCAGCTGTAGGGGATTTGATTTCTTCTCCTAGGTAGGGCCCCTTCCCACAGCCCAGCTGTGGGGGATTTTTTGTCTTGGATTCCCACAATTACAGGTTTCCCGGAGCTTCCTCCAGCTTTGCCATCAGGATTGCAGTCTTTGAGAGAAATGTATATAGTTTTATTGACCCTGTGACCCCCACCACCTAGAATAATCTTCAAAACAAAATTACAAAACACCCTGTTAACACATCGTTGGATGTTTATACTGAGTGTCTAGAGGAGACTCAGTGACCAGGGAAGGTGTGTCAATGATTAAACCTAAAGGCTAAAGTTTGGAATGCTTGTCCGTAGCTAATGGAAATTGCTGTGCGAGTCCCACTGAAGCCACTGTGATTACGTGTCTGGTTAGCGCAGCGAGTTCAGCAGCAAATCTCTCCAAGCTCTACTCCTCCAGCATTAGGGAACAGACTGCCCTGTTCCATACGATCGTGGAACCTGGAGGAGTCCGGAATTATTAAACTCCTCCCCTCTTCATACCCCGTCCTATCTCAAGTGAACAGAAGTGACCTGATAAGATCACACAGCCAGGAAGAGACTTTCTCTGACCACTTGTAATTCTTGCCTTTTTTACATTTCTGGGTTAATAATAAACCATATGCTTACATGAGTCATTGTGTATTAGCAGCAGAACAATTTGTAATGATTGATTTTTTTTCTAAGTTTTCAGTTTTTAAAATTCTTGCCAGAATTCTTATTTAATTTTACTTTTGCTCTTGTCTCATAATGTTCCTTTGCTCTGGCTTTGTGACTTGATCTGTTCATCCTATGTTAAAATATACTCCTAACATTTTCCCAATTCCTTTAATTTTCGTTGAAATCAAATGGATACAAGCATAGCCAGGAAAAAGATCACTGTTGGAAGAGGGATTTTAGATTTCCTATTTCCTAGATTTGTAAGGCATATTGGCAACGTTTCAGAGGTAAAATTAAACCAAAAATTAAACCAAGGGACTCTAATTTTTAAAAGTTTATATTTGATAAACAGGAAGGCCTGTTTGAAGTATAGTTTAATTAAAAAGCACAAGCAATGGAAAGGCCTGTCCTGTTCACAAGGATCCGATGCTAGGGGGTAATTTTTTTATATACATTTTTAAAAATAGAATCATGTCCTTTGTATTTCTGCTGCATTCCCTGACTTAGTGGGCATTTGAGAAATTTCAAACTCTAAGCAGATGCCTTAGTCATAAAATATGCGATTCTACCTGCAGGTTAGTTTGATTTCACATTTTCTAGCTCAATCTGTCTCACTATCACTATTGTAAAGTTTATCTCTACGAAGTAAAGGGTCTTATATGCCAGCATCTCAAAGGGTGAGATGAAAAGGATGGTAAAGAAAAAAATCAGCTAACACCATTTAATTACAGGACTTGGGTTCTAGCTTTGCTTCTGTGTGACCCTGACCAAGTCTCTTAACCTCTTGTGATGTTTTCTCATCCATAAAATGGTTGGCGATTTTATTTTTACTTCTGCATAAAATAATAGTTTAAATAACTTCTCTACCTGTTCTGAAAACAGTTAAGTCAATGGAGGTGGAAGACTTATGCTTTTAGAAGAAATCTGGTATTACAGGATTTTAAGTATTATCCTATTTGCCATCAGTATGCCACGTTATTTTATTCTTTGTGTAATCTCCTTTGACAGGCTTCATCGTTATGAAGCATATGATGATCCCGTGGATAGGTGAGTTCAAAGGCAATGAGTGCAGGTTGGAGCCTGATGAATCAGAATGCTAAAGGCTCAGTGGGAAATAAGATCAACAGAAGCAAAGTTGGAGATAGTGTGGTCAGGCCATGCCCCATCACTTTCAAGCCCGATAGGATAATGTAGTCAGATAGTACTGGGCAAAGCAGATGAGTCTTCCAAATCCAGTAGGATGAGTCATCTTCCTTTATTCCTTTCTCCCAACTTAGCCAATGCCAAAATGTGGGGGGGAAAAGATACAGATCCTATTTCAGAGTAATTTTACTTTTATTATTACAACAGGTTTTTTTATGGTAATCGTGAGATGTGAGTGAAAGAAATATGTAGGAAGTAGGTAGATATCGAAAATGGAAAAAGCAAGCATCTCATAGGCTATGTGTGTAGGTGTGAGAGAGAGAGAGCACCCAGCTTACAGAAGCTAGGGGCAGGGTGGGGCATTTTCTTCTTGCTCTTTGTGTTCTCTGAGTTTAACACACCGCTTCATGTACAGTTAAGGTTCAGAAAAATACACATTGCGTAACAACCAATGTTTAGTATTAATGTTTTGTTTAAGTCATCTTCTAGACCGAATTCTTTGAGAATAAGAGCTTATTTTGATAACCAGAGTTCTGTAAATATCGTTATGTTAAAGATGATTATAGAACTATAGAGTATATTTTTTTATAACATTTTAATGACTTCTCTAGTCTGCTGCTTTTGTTTTTTTTTCTTTTGAGACAGGGTCTCACTCTGTCACCCAGGCTGGAGTGGTGCAGTGGCAGGATCATGGCTCACTGCATCCTGATCTCCTGGGCTCAAGCGATCCTCCCACCTCAGCCTTCTGAGTAGCTGGGACCACTGGTGCTTGCCATCACACCTGGATAATTTTTTTTTTTTTTTTTTTTTTTTTTTTTTGTAGAGATGGCATTTCGCCATGTTGCCCAGGCTGGCCTCGATCTCCTGGGCTTAGGCAATCCTTATGATTCAGAAATTGAAAAGAAGAATAGAGGGGAAAACAATAATGATGTCAACTGTATACAAGATCATGTGTTTGCTAAGTTCTGTGCTTGGTGCTTGCCACATCTCTAGCACGTAACTCTGAGTGGGATCCCAGATTTCAAATGAGGAAACAGCATCAAGAGGTTGACTGCCTTGCCCAAGGCCATGTGGCTCCCACATGATAGAGCTGGGACTCACACCTCGAGCTGCATATTCCAAAACCTGCTCTTTCCGTAACGTCATGTTGAAAAACAAAACAAAACAAAAACAACCTCTATGTTCTTATATCCACCATGGAAAATTCTCATCTGGGCTACCTTTTTCTTTTTTATTTTCTTGATACTTTCACTTTCTTGTCTAAGGAATTCTGAGCTAGAGTGAAGACCTGAATGGAAGTAGAGTGGTGAGATTGCTGAGTAGGACTGGACTGTTTTTTCCCAGCCCTGCCCTCTGACAGATCATCTCCCCGTCAGAGACTGCCAAGCTGTTCTAAAGTGCAGTCTTTATGCCGTCGGCCTGCTTCTGCCTCTGTTTTTCCCCAAGGACCACCCTTCAGGATATGTCATTGCTAAACAACCTTTGGAAATGTCACTTTCTCCTTTGTGCTAGACATTGTGTTAAATCCTTTTAAGGGTTTTAAAATGGCACAAACTTTTGATTAATTATATCAAGAACTTCCCATCAATAACACTACCAAAATACTTATGATTCCACCCCTTGCCCCAGCTGCTGTATGTGGAAATGTGGAATGACATTTAATAGCCTGTATGGGCTCTGTTCTGAGTAGTCCCGTGTGGAGTTTTGATACAGTAAAAGTCTGAATTCTTTCATATCAGGTCCTGGTTTCTGCAGCTCTTCTTAATGTTTAAACTTCTTGTGGTTGAGGCAGATGTTTTAGGTGATGGCAGAATCTAACACTATTTGGTTGATTTCAAGAAATTATAACCCACAGATAAAATTATGGGGATATAGTCAAAACCTTTCATTACATCTTTACAGGTACAAAAATTTTTCTAAGATTATATAACTTTCTGTACAAATGTTCTTTGCTTTTTTATAGGTTATTTGAACTCTGAGTTTTCATTTCATTTGGTATTAACAGTGATAGGACAGAAAGGTTAGCTGTGCCCTTGTAATTTATAAAAGATTGCATATGGTGCACTGTTTTTAGTTTTTTGATGTTTTTCCCCTTTTGTTAAAATGAATGAACTACATAAAGCCAAGTGTTTTGACATTGATAAATCTCAAAAACTTAATGCTAAAAGGAAATAGCGAATTGTAGAATTCTTTTTCAAATCAGAATTTTCTTTTTCCTTTCAGCACTAAGTTTCTGAGATTTTTATATTCCCTAAACTGTGTAAATAAAGTTTGAAAACATGCAAAACAATAACACATATTGTTTAATATTACATACTCATGTAGAAGTGGTATTAAATACTTGAGAATGATGAGTACTAAATTTATGGTTATAGTCACCTCTTGAAAGGGTGGGACAGAAGCAGGTTTGGCTTCAATTATATCTATAATGGTTTAGGTTTTTAAATGTTAAGATTTGTTAAAGCTGGGTAATATCGTTTGGCTCTGTCCCCACCCAAATCTCATCTTCAGTTGTAGCTCCCATAATTCCCACGTGTCATGGGAGGGACCTGGGGGAGGAATTCAATCATGGGTCAGGTCTTTTCTTTTGCATGCTATTCCCATGATAGTAAGTCTCATGAGATCTGATGGGTTTTTTTTTGTTTTTTGTTTTTTTTGAGACAGAGTCTCACTGTGTTGCCCAGGCTGCAGTGTAGTGGCTGGAGTGTAGTGGCATGATCTCAGCTCACTGGAAGCTCCACCTGCCGGGTTGACGCCATTCTCCTGCCTCAGCCTCCTGAGTAGCTGGGACTACAGGCGCCTGCCACCATGCCCTGCTAATTTTTTTTTTTTTTTTTTTTGTATTTTTTAGTAGAGATGGGGTTTCACTGATAGCCAGGATGGTCTCAGAGATCT
Source organism: Pan paniscus (assembly GCF_029289425.2). Taxonomy (NCBI): domain Eukaryota; kingdom Metazoa; phylum Chordata; class Mammalia; order Primates; family Hominidae; genus Pan; species Pan paniscus. The sequence continues at coordinate 152,152,178 of NC_073249.2, forward strand.
GATGGCTTTATAAAGCAGAGTTCCTCTGCACATGCTCTCTTGTCTGCCACCATGCAAGTTGTGCCTTTGTTCTCCTTTGCCATGATTGTGAGGTCTCCCCAGCCACGTGAAACTGTGATCCCAAAACCTCTTTCCTTTATAAATTGTACCCAGTCTCAGGTGTTTCTTCATAGCAGTATGAAGATGAACTAATACAGTAAATAGGTGCCATTAGAGTGGGGTACTGCTGTAAAGATACCTGAAAATGTGGAAGCGACTTTGAAACTGGGTTACAGTTGGAACAGTTTGGAGGGCTCAGAAGACAGGAAGAGTTGGGAAAGTTTGGAACTTCCTAGAGACTTGTTGAATGGCTTTGACCAAAATGCTGATAGTGATATGGACAATAAAGTCCAGGCTGAGGTGGTCTCAGATGGAAATGAGGAACCTGTTGGGAACTGAGCAAAGGTGACTTTTGTTGTGTTTTAGCAAAGAGACTGGTGGCATTTTGCCCCTGCCCTAGACATCTGTGGAGCATTGAACCTAAGATGATTTAGGGTATCTGGCTGAAGAAATTTCTAAGCAGTAAAGCATTCAAGAGGTGACTTGCGCATTATTAAAATCATTTAGTTTTATGTATTCACAAAGATATGGTTTGGAATTGGAACTTATGTTTAAAAGGAAAGCAGAGCATAAAATTTCAGAAAATTTGCAGCCCGAAGATGCAATAGAAAAGAAAAACCCATTTTCTGAGGAGAAATTCAAGCCAGCTGCAGAAACTTGCCTAAGTAAGGAGGAGCCAAATGTTAATCATCAAGATAATGGAATGGGGAAAATGTCTCCAGGGCATGTCAGAGACCTTTGCGGCAGTCTCTCTCATCACAGGCCAGAGGCCTAGGAGTTAAAAAATGGTTTCCTGGGCCGGGCCCAGGGCCTCCATGCCATGTGCAGCCTAGGGACTTGGTGCTTTGCATCCCAGCCATGGCTTAAAGGTGCCAACATACAGATCAGGCAATTTCTTCAGAGGTGCAAGCCCCAAGCCTCTGAGGCATTCATGTTGTGTTGGGACTGCCAGTGCACAAGAGTCAAGAATTGAGGTTTGGGAACTTCCACCTAGATTTCAGAGGTTGTGTGGAAATTCCTGAATGTCCAGGCAGAGGTATGCTGCAGGGACGGAGCCCTCATGGAGAACCTACCTCTGCTAGGGCAGTGCAGAAGGGAAATGTGGGCTGGGAGCCCCCACACAGAGTCCCTACTGGGGCACTGCCTGGTGGAGCTGTGAGAAGAAGGCCACTGTCCTCCAGACCCCAGAATGGTAGATCCACTGATAGCTTACACTGTGTGCCTGGAAAGGCTGCAGACACTCAATGCCAGCCCATGAAAGCAGCCAGCAGGGAGGCTTACCCTGCAAAGCCACAGGGTCAGAGCTGCCCAAGACCATGGGAACCCACCTCCTTTATCAAAGTGACCTGGATGTGAGACATGGAGTCAAAATAGTTCATTTTGGAGCTGTAAGATTTGACTGCCTTGCTGGATTTTGGGCTTGCATGGGACCTGTAGCCCCTTTGTTTTGGCCAATTTCTCCCATTTGGAATGGCTGTATTTACCCATTTCCTGTACCTTCTTTGTATCTAGGAAGTAACTAACTTGCTTTTGATTTTACAGGCTGATAGGCAGAAGAGAGTTGCCTTGTCTCCAATTAGACTTTGGACTGTGAACCTTTGAGTTTATGCTGAAATGAGTTAAGATTTTGGGAGACTGTTGGGAAGGCATGATTGGTTTTGAAATGTGAGGACGTAAGATTTGTGAGGGTCCTGGGGTAGAATGATATGATTTGGCTATGTCCCCACCCAAATCTCATCTTGAATTGTAGCTCCCATAATTCCCATGTGTCATGGGAGGGACCTGGTGGGAGGTAATTGAGTCATGGGGGAAGGGAGTTCCCATGCTGTTCTAGTGACAGTGAATAAGTGTCACAATATCTGATGGTTTTATAAAAGGGAATTCCCCTGCACAAGCTCTCTTGTTTGCCACCATGTAAGACATGCCATTGCTTCTCCTTTGCCTTCCACCATGATTGTGAGACCTCCCTAGCCATGTGGAACTGCAAGTCCATTAAACCTGTTTCCTTTATAAATTATCCAGTCACCAGTATTTCTTCATAGCAGTATGAAAATGAACCAATACACTGGGTGTCAGGTAAATGTCTGGAATGTTTCATAATCTAACAAAAGGAGGTCAGTTTACCTAATGTTAATAAAACTCAACTCATAAAATTTCTAAGGTATTGCAACTCAAGCAAGAAAACCTAAATATGGTGTCATGCTATGTCTATCCAGATGTTTTTGTTTGCATGTTTGATTCCTTTGTTGAAGGCACTGAATCCCTACAGGAAGTAGCATGAAGGATTCTGCTTTATAGCTGAGGGATTTGTAAGATGAAAGGTCCTTAAACATGAAATGAGATCAGTGGTAAGCTCATGATTTAAGTTGTTATTTGAAAAAATTGTTTGATCTGCTCCCTCCAGTGGGGAAAAACATGGTGATATCCTAGATACAATGTGACAATACATTAATTTTTTTTCTTTCTTAGTATCTAGATCACCATGGCGACTGGACAGAAGTTGATGAGAGCTGTTAGAGTTTTTGAATTTGGTGGACCAGAGGTCCTGAAATTGCGATCAGATATTGCAGTACCAATTCCAAAAGACCATCAGGTAGAAATAAAATTACTTTATTGAGGCTATAATTATACTGAGTGTGAGTCTCTTGCACATAGTATTCAAAAGAAGCAGACTCACAATTATTTTTAAAAACATTGAATTAGGATGCAATTTACACTATATATACATATGGACGTTGATAAAGTTAACATAAACCTGATAATTAGTGAAGTAGATGTATGAAAAAGAATAACCTCTGGTTATAAGAAAATTTTTGATTTAGGGAATGATCTATGTAGTGCAATAATTGGATTTTTCTGAATGGACACATAAGGAATTTTGAATAAGTTATTCTATTACAAACATTCATGATTTTTATTTTTTGCATGCTGGGAAAACAATTTTCTTTTGCATTCATGCTTTTTCATGTGTGATTCATGAGAATTTAAGTATATAGTTTAATCATCTCCAATGACTTTAACAATACACTTTTGATTTTAAATTATGTATTTTTATTACTGCATCCTCCGTGGCTCCCAAGTCTAATTTTCTTAGCAAGCCTATGAGAGTTTTTACAGTTTGGATATAATCTATCTTTACAAATTTATTTCTCATCACTTCCTCTCCATGTAGAGATACAGTGCTGTAACAACATCAGCTTTTGTCCAATTTCCTTAAGACTTCCTTTCATTCCTCTGTCTTTGCACATGCTATTTTTTTTTTACCCAACCTATCCTTTCTCTCCTTCCTAAAGAATTTCTATTTATCTTTTAAACCCTAACTAAATACCACTTCCTTTATAAAGCCTTCCCTTACTTTTATACCAGAGGTAATCATTCTGTGTTAATTAAGGTAAAATTAGCTCCCACAATTGCTGTAACCTAAAAATTGCAATAGTCCAGCCATGGACAATTATTTCTTATACACTAAATTTAAAAGTTCTCAAATGTGGGTGGGTAGCTGTTCTCCAACAGTGACTTAGGGACTCAGCTTCTTCTTTCATGTGGCTCTGCCACCCAACCCGTCTTCAGGGTCTCCGTGGAAGAAGAAAAGCACGATGTGGCTTGGCTAGGAAGTTTTAATGGGTCAGGTCTGCAAGTGTCTACTGTCACTTTTGCTAACATTCCATTGGCTAGAACTCAGTTACTTGGCTACTCATAACCATGAGGGAGGCGAAGAAGTACCACTCTTTCTGTGTACCCAGGAAAAGGAGAAAACGGGTTTGATGAACATGCAGAGGTCTCTGCCACATATCCCCTTAGATATTTCTTTCACTATTTTCCCCAAAATGTTTTTAATGCAGTACATAAGCCATTCTGTCTTACTGATTTATGTTAGCTTGTAAAACTTGGAATGTGAGCTTGTTGAAGGCAAGCACTTATTTGTTTTGCTTTTTTCTCCCATTTTGATAGCTCCCATAATCAGCACAGTCCTAGCATAAAGTTAAATGAATGCCTAAATTCTTTCTGTGAACTAAAATACATTGTCATTGCAGGTTCTAATCAAGGTCCATGCATGTGGTGTCAACCCCGTGGAGACATACATTCGCTCTGGTACTTATAGTAGAAAACCACTCTTACCCTATACTCCTGGCTCAGATGTGGCTGGGGTGATAGAAGCTGTTGGAGATAATGCATCTGCTTTCAAGGTATTGCATTTTTAATTATTTCTATTTTGGCTGAATTTATTTCATAAAAATATTTGAACATAGCTTTCAACTGCATCTTATTTAAGGTTTTAAAAGGCCCCATTACACAATTTCTGCCACTCGGGGGACTCCTCTAGTCAAAAAAGGAATTAAGAAATTAGATTTTATCCAGAGGCCTTATTTGTTTACTACATTGTAGTGAATAGGTGCTGGGTAATTTCTGTATCTTCATGTCCCCACAGAATGAACTGTGATTTTTTTGATTTAATAGAAATTTGTAAGGAAAGAAAACACACAAGGAAGTTAGACTATTTCCTAACTCTTGATGATACATAAGCTAACATAATTTTTAATTTCTTTTATAAATTTTGCTTTATAATATAAAGTTAATTCTTTTGAAAAATAAGTAAAACATGAAAAAATGCAAGGTCACTATACAGTTTTGGAGCTCTGACTCAGTGAAAATGTTATGCTCAGGATATATATATATATATATATACGCACACACACATATATATATGCCAAAAGACATATTCATAGTAAGCTCATGTCCTAGCATCTTTCCTCATAATTCCTTGACCTGCTCAACTTTGGCAGCACCTTACCAAAATTAGGTTGAGACAGAGAAGATTACTGTGCCCCTGTACAGGAAGACTGGCAAATTCATACAGCCTTCCACTCCTCAGCCTGTGGCAACCTGGCTTCTGCCCCCATCGCTCCACTGAAAGGATTCTTGCTAATGTCACTAATGGCCTCTGTATTGCTGAAGTTAATGGGCCCTTTTATGTCATTATCTTTCTTGATTTCTCTGTGACATTTGACACTCTTAGCCACTTTTTCTTTAAAAAAACTTTTTCTGCAGCTTCTGTGACATCATTTTCTTCTGTTCTCCTCTCCCCCTCCTTTCTGGGCCTCCGTTTTCAGGCCTCTCTTTTTCTCTGGATATCCTTAAATCTTGGTGTTGTCTGGGGCTCTCAGTCTCTATTTAGACCTCTGCTTTCTGTATTCTTTACCTTTTTCATAATCTCATACACTCTTTTTATTGCCATTATCACATGTTACATCTTTAGCATAGAATTTTCTGCTAAGCTCTGGATCTGTGCTATCCAAAACAGTAGCCACTAGCTACATGTGGCAATTTAAAATTCAACTTAAATTCATATTGAAAATTCAGTTCCTGAGTCACTCTAGCAACATTTCAAATGCTTAATAGCCTCCCGTGTCCAGTGGCTATCCTGCTGGACAGTGCAGATGTGAACATTTCCATCATTACAGAGAGTTCTGTTGGAGACACTAGACTCACATGGTCAACCTCCAGAAATCTCTTACAAAACGTGTCTAAAACTAGCTTATCTTTTCTCACTGCAGATAGCGCCTCTCTTGTGTGACTGTCTTGGTGACTTCTGGGATTTGAGGATTACTCCTCGCTTTCCCTTACTAGAACTGTTTTCTCTCTCCTTTCCATTTCCACTGCCAGTAGTTTAGTTCAGGCTATCTTACCTACTTAACTATACCCCTGACCTGAATTTCTATAGTAGACACTTAACTTTCTCTTTTCCCTGGAATTCATCCTTACTCTAGAATGAATCACTTTATAGAATTTAATTCTGATTGTTTTACACCTCTGTTTTCATTCTTGCATCCATGGTCTTGTAGACTTCAGGGAGACTCTTAAAATTCCTTATTGCTATGAAATAAGACTGTTTCATGCTCTCTCCCATCTGTCTTTCCAGTCTTAACTCCCACTCCTCCTCACAGTGTAGTTTATTCTTCAGTAATGAATTGTTTGTCCTTCCCTGCACATCCCATGCTCTCTCATCTCTGTGTTTTTGTTTATATTGGTTCTTCTAATTGACAGAATTAAATTGAAACTTACAAACACGGATTCAAAGGATTTTACACTTTAGCTTCAATTTCTTTTCATTTTATCTCCTGAAACAGTTACATACCACACATTAGTCTGCTTACTCATTGGTAATAAATGCTGCTAATTTCGTGGCATTTATTCCTGTCCCTATCGTTTGGCCAACTTTGTTTCCTTCACCCGTAGTGACTCTTCCCCATTCTAGTTTTCAAAATCTTGTCCTGTTCTTCAAGACTTACTTCAATTGTTAGCTTCTCGATAAAGCTATTCCTAATTTCCTCTACTTAGAAGTAATTTCTTTCTTTTTCTTGTACCTATCTTCAGTGGCTCATCATGTTTGCCTCGCTTTTTATAATTATTTCTATCCTTTGCTTTTCTCTCCTCCTAGAGTCTAGGATGCTTGAGGTTAGGGACAGTGGTGTTGCTGTCCCTCACATAACTTGAAATAATGCTTTCTATGTAGTATATTCACAGTAAATGTTTGAATTATATTGAAATCAATTAAACATGTTTTTTAGCTGTTAAAACTGGATTAATCTTCATCATATTTGACATTTCTGGGCAACCATATTAAGTGGTGATACTTGTCTTTGACTCTTGGATGGCTTTTGAATCTTTTTTGTCTTTATCCTATCAGATAACATTTCTACATTTTCAGATTTCAATTAAAGTATACTGAGCAATCATTACCTTAATAATTTGCCTATTCTAAGGAATATCTACTTTTTTCTAAGAAGGAGGAGTTAAGGTAGGTGGTTACGGTGGGCAGTCTAATTTTCCCTAATGTGCAAATTACATACTGGCCCAATAATGCCTGGCCTAGGGCATTATTTCACCCTGAGTCCTGCATCTACTTTTTAATAGTGAGGTCCAGCAGACATTTGTTGAGGCTTTACTGTGTTTCTGGTGCCGTGACAAGAAGAAGGCTGTCCTGGGTCATCCTGCTGTCAGGGTCCTAGTATGGTTTTCTGCCTTTGGGTGTTTGCATGAGAAATAACGGCAATGCAGGGGTGAGGAAACTCATGGATGGGATTTAGAGTAGGTGTTTGGTGTGCGGAAGAAACTTCATATCTTATTTGTTTCTTCTCCCTAGCATTTTGGGCAAAAATAACAGTTTATATTGACTGCTATTTACTAGCTGCTTGATCTGAGGAAATTATTGAACTACTTTGTTCCTCAGTTTACTCATCTGTGTAGTGGGGATTGCTCTAAAGTAGAGATAATACATGCCCACCTCACTAGCTGTTGTGAAGATGAAATTAGATAACACTCCAGAGACACTTAATGCAGTGCCTGGTATAGCAAGCTCTTCATGGACTGAGCCATCAACATCATTATGATGCCATTCAAGGAAGTTTATCCTTCTTTTTCTTATATTTTTTCTGTTTTCCTTAGATTTTCTTCCTATTGGTTCCCATTAATAAATATTTTTAAATGTGAAGTATTTTAAAATGATTTATGGCTGGGCATGGTGGCTCACACCTGTAATCCCAGCACTTTGGGAGGCCGAGGTGGGCACATTATGAGGTCAGGAGTTCAAGACCAGCCTGACCAACATGGTGAAACCCCGTCTCTACTAAAAATACAAAAATTAGCCAGGCGTGGTGGTGCACGCCTGTAATCCTAGCTACTCAGGAGGCTGAGGCAGGAGAATTGCTTGAACCCGGGAGGCGGAGGTTGCAATGAGCCGAGATCATGCCATTGCACTCCAGCCTGGGTGACAGAGCAAGACTCTGTCTCAAAAAAAAAAAAAAAATTTATTTATATGAGACCCTATAGAGGACAATATATAAGTACTCACTTATTTCTTGTTATAAAGGATTATACCTATTTTGACATAATATGCTTAGTCTTCCTGCATTTATTCATTTATCTCTTCCCCTAGAAAGGTGACAGAGTTTTCACTAGCAGCACCATCTCTGGGGGCTATGCAGAGTACGCTCTTGCAGCAGACCACACTGTTTACAAACTACCTGAAAAACTGGACTTTAAACAAGGAGCTGCCATTGGTATTCCATATTTTACTGCTTATCGAGCTCTGATCCACAGGTAATAACACATTCTGTCAATTTTATGGCCAATGCCAAAAGAGGATAGTGTTAACTGCCTGCCTTCTAGCTGTCTGTCCATCCATCTGTTCATCATATTTGGTTACCAGTTACTTACCATTAAACATTTATATAACGGAAACTGTGAATTTGGGGGATTGTGCTAATCACTAGGGATACAAAGAAGAGCAAACACTGTCTTCAAGATGCTCACAGTCTAGTAAGGGAAATGACATAAGAGTGATCATATTTATATATAATGTGGAAAGTACAGTGGTAGAGATGTGCATAGGGATATATAGACTCAGAAGGCATGTGCCTGTGGTGATGAGGTAGGGCTTCCTGGCAAGGTGTAAGACTTAGATTATTTTAAAGCCATGGTTCAAAAATCTTGTTATCCATTAGAATCATTTAGGCAGCAATTTAATAGTACACTATTGGGCCCTACCCCAGACCCTCTGGTCAGTTTCCATAGCTGGTGCCTGAGAGTCTATAGTTTAATCCCATCTACTAAGTATTTGAAAAGCATTGAGGGAATTCACCTCAGGAAGGGTAACTAGAAGGAGAGAGGACATTCTGGACAATGGGAATAGTATGGGGAAAAACAGTATGGTGTGTGGGAACAGCTATAGAAACTTGATTTTGTTAGAGAGGAGATTTCAAGAGAAAGAGTAGCGAAGAATAAAGTTGGAACAGAGTAATCTCTCAATAAATGTTAGCTGTCATCAGATAGAATTCAGGTTGTAAAAGACAGATTATAGAGCTTATCCATTGCTCTGTAGAGGATTGGAAGTAATGAAATGCTTTATTCAGGAGACTGCTATTGTCGTATTTATGTTTTATTGAGATCACTTATCTGCTGTGTGTAGGATGGATTTGAGGATAGGAATGGAGAGATAAGAGAGTCTTATAGGAGTCTCCACTAGACAAAATCCTTATGGGCCAGAGCAAGGGCTCTGGTAGAAGAAGTAAGTAGAGAGGAAATAACTATTTAGTGGGGGTAAAATCGGGGTATTTGGTGATTATTTTCAGGTAGAGAATGAGGAAGAACTTAAGAGTAGTCCAGCTTTCTAGCTTGGGTCATGTTTAACTGTGACAAAGAAAAGAAGGAAAAAGTTTCAAACGGAAGCTGTATTCAGTTTCGGATTTGAAGTTGTGAGAGACACATCCTAATGGAGAAGTTCAGTAGCCTATTGGATAAAAAAGTGGGAAGCTTGAAGACTGGAGATACAAATTTCGGGAGAGCAGCATGTAGGTAAGAATTGACAAGGTGAAAAGTGGTTGAAATTCCTCAGGGAGTGAGAACACTGGAGTGAGAATAGAGTCCTTGTGAACATCACCATTTAAGAATATAGTCAGAGAAAAAGGATAGAGTTGTAAGAGACCGAAAGGATTCCATGACCGGCAGAATCTAGAGGTCATGGTATTCCTTAAGCATCCAGTGAATGCATGGGCTTTGAAGACAGAACAGCCTGGGTCAATGTCTTCACATAGTACTAGTTGTGTGACCTTGGTTAAGTTACTTAAACATCTCAAGGGCAGTTTACTGATTTGACAAACATAGATAATGACAGCACCTACCTGCTAGGGTGTGGTAAGAATTACTTGGAGGTAATGTGTATAAAGTTCTTAGTACGGGGCTGGCACAGGGTAAGTGCGCAATCACTGCTGGCAGCCTTAGGAGTGGCAATTGATATTGCTACTAAGGAGGGAGGCCAGCTGTCAAATGCAACAGAGGTCTGTTCAGAAAAAAAATGACAGTTGGGCCCAGCAATTAAGAGGTCATTGGTGACATTAGTCAGTTCCTTTTCAATAGAATGGTGGGAAGAGCTTGATTGAGTGGATTGAGGAAGGAAGAGGAAATCAATTCCTTGAATGGAAACTATTCTTTTAAAAATGGGGGAGACAAGGAAGAGAGAGTAGAAGGTTACTTGAGGAGAGTATGTGGAAAAAAGGGATTTTTTTTTTTTTAAGGATAGACAAGACTTGAACATATTTACAGATGGAATAAGATCTGCATAAGGCAAGATGGAAAGGACTTAGGACATAGGTAGAGAGATTGGCTTCCAGTATGGAAAGGACAGCTCATCTGTAAAACCTAGAAGGGGTAAAGATGATATAATTATGGAAACATTTATGGATAGGGAGATGGAGTGTTGAAGGTACTTGTGTGTGATTGCCTCACTTTTCACAAGTAGGCGGCAAAAAGTGATATTTTAAGAATCAGAGCTGAAGTGGCACCAAAATGCATGGTCATGTGATTTTTTTCTGTAATACTTAGCCATTTGGATGGAGTATCAAGGAAGCTAGATTTGAACATTAATCCAGGGCTGGAATGCTGGTGGCAAAATTGAATGGTGCAAAAGAAATGAGAGCACAGGGGCTGTGGGGAGAGGAGGCTGGGCAATCTATGGAGTCCAGGCTGAGTAGGGACGGAAGGAAGGCCTGGAGCAGCAAGTGGGCAGAAATGGAGCTATTGAGAGTCAGTAATCTCTGCATAGTTGAAGAAAGATTTTGAGAGAATATGGGTTTTCAGAATTAGGATAGATTACTGTCATAATATTGGTTATTGGCATCTGATATTTCTCAAGGAGAATGGTTGCTGGTAGTTAAGCCCTGGGAGAGAGTGGCTATAAGTGGAGGAAAATTCAGGAACTATGATGCTTGATTTTCTTTCTGGGGAATGCAGTGTCTCCTTGATTGGAGCTGGATTTGGGGTGGGAGAGAAAGCCTATGTGCCAGGTCTTAGTCTTCAGTGACTAGAAGATGGTAAGGGACAGCAGCATGGAAGGCCAGGCTGAGTGCTATGAGCACCAGGGAACATGACTGTATTAGTCAGGGTTCTCCAGAGAAACAAACAACGGGATGTGTGTCTGTCTGTCTATCTATCAGTCAATCATCTATCTATTTGATCTTCTATTTGATCTGATCTATCATTTATCTCTATATAAATTCCTTAAGAATCAGTCACTCTGTACACACACACACACACAGATTGATTGATTTTAAAGAGTTGGCCCATGAAATTGTGGAGGACTGGTGAGTCTAAAATCTGTTGCGGTGGGCCAGCAGATGGGAGACACAAGGAAGAGGTGCAGTTTAAGTCCATAGAAAGTTTGCTGGCTGAATTTACTCTTGCTCATCGGAGGTCAGTCTTTGAAAACAAAAGCCTTCAACTGATTGGATGAGGCCCACGCACATTCTAGAGGGTCATCTGCTTTACTCAAAATCCAGCTATTCCATTGTTAATCTCATTCGAAAAAAAAAAAAAAAAACAGTTTCTGTAACAGAGTAATGTTGGAACAAATATTGGGTTCCTTGGCCCAGTCAAGTTGACACATAAAATTAACTGTCACAGCGACTCTGTGCAAGGATTCAGGAGGGGATTTGCCTGCTTTTTCTCCCCTCACCCCAGGCCCCAGGGATTTATGAGAATGTGTCTTTAGTGTTTGAGGGGCATCTTATAAGAATTTTTGAAAAATTTCTTTGGGAGGTATTTCATATCCCATAGTTTAACACTAGTCATCCTATCCCCTTATGTTTATGTTTTACTTTAACATATTGTCCTCAGTCCCTTCAGCTCTAAGCAAGAGTGTGGGAGAAAGCTTTACTTATTGCTCATTGTTGCCACTTCTCAGCTGTTGGTGCATAGCTGGGAGCAGGACTCTGGTTACTGTTCTCTTTCCCAGGTGGAGCATAATGTTCTATAATGTCTCTGCAGTGTGGCCACCCCACATTGTTTGAGGAAGTAAGAGAGCCTTCCTGAGAGTCAGATCTGGATCTCACAGCATCTGCTGGCTTTTGACATTGGCACCGTCCATCTGGAATAGTGAGGCATCCCCTCATGCCTTGCTGCATGTCCCTTCTTTTCAGTACATACTAGAAAAGTAGTCATGTGAACTGGAAGTGAAAAGAAAATGCCATTTCACCAGAGAATCTGGACATTTTAGGGGGATGACATGGGAATCTTTGTGATAGAATTTATTGCATTTCCTACTCTCTGACCTTTGCTAACTCAGCATTCCTCCCTGAAATGAGAGTACAAGGCTGGTGCAACCTGATGTTCAGAGACATGGAGAAGAAAAATTACTTTCTTTCCTTGGGCAAAAAAAATAGCTACTGTGTTTACTTGGACATTACTCTAGACCACGGAATAAAGACTGAGCTATATAATAAACCTGCTTTGAGGCCCTTTCTGTGGGGATATATGGGAATGAGAGATTCCAGATCCTCCAGGCTCAGCAATTTTACTTCACAACCCACAAGGACTGTAGCCACTCAGAAGTAGCACCACATAGTCATCCCAGTGTCCAGCAGCATAGTGCCTGGAACAGAAAGACTCCCAATAAATATTTGTTCAAGGAATAAATGAATTGAAGGCTTTGTTTATTCTGTGGAGCTTAGGGAATATTTGGGGCTGTATGTCAGGTTGCATTTGCTGTTTGTGTAAGTGTTAGCCAGACTAGGGGTAGAAATTCCTTAAGATGATGAAAACACCCGAGATTAATTAGCTTCAAAAAATAAGGTGATGTAACTTATGCTTTCCTTTGCAGTGCCCGTGTGAAAGCTGGAGAAAGTGTTCTGGTTCATGGGGCGAGTGGAGGAGTAAGTATTTTTTTTAATGTATTTTGAAACAAGGTTGGGTTTATGGGTTTCACATTATAGTTCCTTTGGTCATTTTTAAAAGTCAGATTTATAAATAGAGTCAAAGGTGCTTTTTTTCTTTATGTAGTAAAACTTTTGATTTTGGTCTTCTGAAGGTGATGTTTTGTCATTAGTTTAGCATTTCTTGGTTAATAAACTCAACAGAGCACCCCTTCAAAAATATGTTAGATTTTCCACCTGTATTGGGTGTAGACTAAGATAAACTGGCCTTGATTTTGCCTTCAAGTAGCATATGTTATAAGAATATTTATTTAGAATTTTAAACAGTTCTTTAAGGTTGATATTAATTCCATATTCCCTTAGATAAGGAAACTAAGGCTCATTAAAGCTTACCTATGTTGCCCCAGACAGCACGGTAAAGCCACACTGTGAATTCTTAGTCCTTTCTATCTCCCTTCTGCTGCTTGCCTGCTGCGCTTTGATGACATCCATGGAGTGCACGTATACAGCCCTGTCCTTAACACCACAACCCATGGCTGAAAATGCTAATGTGGGGGAATGGGGGAGGAGGACTCAGAACTTAAAATAAGCCCTTCAGTGAAATCACCCAATGCAGGGCTGTCAGAAACCTCTTCGAGAAACTAGCTGCCAATCTGCCTCTCAGGAGCTTAGAGGGAAAAGTTAGAGCTCTGCAGTTAGAATTTAACAAGAAATCCACATGAACTCTATCACTGGATGCTTTGGAAATTTTGGAGATAAGATTTTGCATTTTAAAAATAAAAGGCCTGAGGCTAGATGCTTACTTTGAGGAGGCTGTTAACCATTTCAGAGCACTGTGTGTTCTGGAGAGTGGATTGAAAGAAGTAACCTATTAAATGGCACTTGTCCCCTGAATAATGAGTGGTATCCTGAAAATGTGAATTTACCTTTAAAAGTGCCAAGGTAATTTCAGTCCTTTTTGTCTCTCTGTTTCTTTAGGTAGATTAATCACGAGGTTTCACACCTAGCTTCCTACACTTCAAGTAGATCAATTCTAAAGGATTTCACAGATCAAACAATTTATGAAAAAACACTAGGATTGTCTTTATGGGGCTTGAGACAATATGACAGATATACCTTGTCCAAAACTCCCATTGTTTAACTTCACTGAAGAGGCTATTTTTGGGTTAAATTAAATTTAACCCTAAATAACTAAAGGGTCTGTCAAACACATACATTTATTTAAATTACCCTGGCTTTCAGAGAGCTAACTTAGTGCTCTGTGCAGAAGGGAAAGATTTCAGTAGGAAGGGGAGAGAAGAGTTTAAAGAAAATCTCTTTATATTCCCTTTACCCTCTTGTAAAAAGCCCAGTTGCTTCACCATGATTTTTTTTTAAGGTAAAATCCACACTGTTGTCTGAGCTGGCTGAGTTTGTTAAATCCTCAGCTGGCAGGGATAGGCTGGCGACCTGGTTTGTGAAGTGCTTCTGATCCTCCCTGTCCTATCAGAGGGAAACAGTACTGGGTTTTGCCTTGCTTCTGTTTGTACTTTCTGTCCTCATTTAATTCGAATTTCTTTGGGATTATGTTGTGTGTTTAAAATGGTGTGGAATTTATGAACACAGCTATTATCCAGATATGTTGGTGGGGAGTGCCCTATTTTAGTGTTAGCAAAATAAGTAGAAGAAAAATAGTTGACACATAATGGTGCATAATCTGTTGAAGGAGTATTGCTGGTATAATTGTTGACAAGAATAGAATAAACAGTGCCTTTTTAAAAGAGCTATTGAGTGCCCTTTTAAAGCAGTTAGAACACAAGGAGATGTAGTTACGTTAGCTTTTTAAAGTGTGGTTTTATTAGAGGTCTTTTATTTAAATTTGAAAATTAAAATAGGAAATTAATTGTGCCCACCCCATAGTGGATTGTGTTTTATCTAATTGGATGTCTCCTCCGTCAGACAGTGAGTTTCAGGTATTTGTTTGTTTCAGTTAAACAAATTCCTGCCATAACCTGGCTGAGTCCAGCCTCGTTATTCCCATGTGCCATACAATCTTTAAGGTCCACTTCAGGCCTGGAGGTCTGTTACAGCTTTAATCTGTTTCTATCATTATTTTTCATCTTAATTCTTTTCTTGCCGAACCCGGTCCTCCCTGTAAATCACTGCTTATGAGTAGCGGGTGATTTTGCATCATTTCTCCTTCTGCTCTGGGACATTTGGCAATGTCTGAAGACATATTTGGTTGTCACAATTTGGGGAAGGGGTTCTGGCATCTAGAGAGTAGATATCCTTCAATACATGGGATAGTCTCCCACAGCAAATAATTATCTGGCCCAAAATGTCGATAGTGCCAAGTTTGGGAAACTCTGCTCTAAATGTATGTGACACTTATTTGTACCATCATTTGTCATCTAATCAGATATATTTCCTAGTATTGTTATTTAAGTAATTGCTCTTTTGTCTATATTCTTAAATTACTTTGATTTCTCTTTTATACTAAGCACATTTATCTGGTATTCTAGTGATTTCTTAACAATCCCAGCATTTTGGGAGGCTGGGATTTTGCCAGGTTGCCCAGGCTGGTATCGAATTCCTGACCCCAGGTGATCCACTCACCTCAGCCTCCCAAAGTGCTGGGATTACAGGCATGAGCCACCATGTTCCACCTAATCCTTTGGCTTTAAACACCATCTGTAAGATAATGAATCTCTAATATATATCTCCAGTTGAACCCTTTTGAGTCCATACTCATATTCAACTGATTGCTGAACATCTTCGCCTGTAAGTAGATGAGCACTGTGCAGCTCAGCATGTTCCAAGTGATTCTTTTATTTTTATTTTTTAGAGACAGGGTCTTGCTCCGTTGCCCAGACTGGAGTGCGGTGGCATGATCACTGCAATCCCAAACTCCTCAAATTCCTGGCCCCAAGCGATCCTCCTGCCTCAGCCTTCCACATAGCTGGGATTACAGGCATGCGCCACCACACTTGGCAAAGTGAAATCTGGAGATTTTCACAAACTTAGTGTTCTCCGGTCTTCTCACTCTACCTAGTTAATCTGGCCAAAGACATAGGAGACAGCCTGTATTTTTCTCTTTTCCTCATCTCCCGCATTCAATCTGTGAGGAAGTCCCATTAGCTTACCTCTAAACTATATCTGAATTTGTTTATTTTTTCCAGTGCCACCACCTTTGTTCAAGCCAGCTTCATCTCTTATCTAGACTGTTCTAACAGCTACAAACTGATCTTCCTCCTCCCATTTTCCTCGCCGCTTTCTTTGTGCCTCACATGTAATTGGAGCAACCTTTTTAAAGCCTGAGTCAACCAGATCATTTCCTGGCTTAAGCTCTCCCGTGGTTCTGCACAGGTTTTAATATACTCGGAAGCCTCTACCCTCACCCCTCAGATTCTGTGTGACTTGGCCTTTCTGGCCTCATCTTCGACCCTTTCGTACACGCCCCTCCCTGAGCCACACTGCCCCTCTTTCTGTTCTTTGACCCCAACTGCATTCCCACCTCGCCAGGTTAGCCATGGCCATTCACTATGCCCACAGCATCCTCCACGTGGCTGACCGGATGTTCTCGTGGCTTGTTCCTCACTTTTTTCAGGTCTCATTTTTTCAGAGTGGCTCTTCCTGATGACCTAAATAGCCCCTATTCCTGTCTCTTTAACCCAACAGCCAGTCTTATTTTTTCTTAGCACTTTTATTTCCTGAATTTATTTTATTCACTCATATGACTATTATCTTCCTCCACCCTTAGAATATAGGTTTATTTCTTACATTAAGTACCATGTCTAGCACATCGTAAACACTCTATAAACATTCACCATATGGATGAATTAGTTAATTTGCCCATATACCTGTCTCTTCTACTTAAATGGTGGAGGCCTTACATTTGTTATTTAGAATTTCATATGCACAAAGAAGTCAGAGAGCATGTTCTGATCATCTTTAAACCCTGCAAACATCTTGATGCAGTGGTTAAAAACTCAAGTTCTGCAGTCAGACTGGTCTAACTCCTGTTTCCATCTCCGCATATGACTTGGCCAAATTACTTATAATTTGAAGCTTCAACTTTCTTATCTGTAGAATAGGGACAATAATAGTATCTACTTTATAGGGTCATTGTGAAGATAGAATAAAACAATATGTAGAAATTATTTAGTATGGTTCCTGGAATATTTTAAATGCTCAGTTAAAGTTAGCTGTTTTTCTTATTTCTTCATTTACACTCTTAAGTTCCTTAAAGTTAGGGTGGGTCCTATAGGAATCTTAAGTTCATTGTATGTATTTAAGTGTTTACAGGAATGTAGAGAATATATAACTCTTGGGTTATATTTGTTTTTCAGGTTGGATTAGCAGCATGCCAAATTGCTAGAGCTTATGGCTTAAAGGTTTTGGGCACTGCTGGTACTGAGGAAGGACAAAAGATTGTTTTGCAAAATGGAGCCCATGAAGTGTTCAATCACAGAGAAGTGAATTATATTGATAAAATTAAGGTAAAATTTTCCACTGTTTTACAAAAGTCAAACTTTGTTCCTTGGAGACTTGTGTGGTTTTTTAATACGTTTTTAACCAACTACTCCTTTAAAGCTGTTTGCTTCCTTTTTTCAGTGCGATGAATTTTTATGCGTGTTTTAAAACTTTAATTTATTTAAAAAACAGAGATGTCTAAGTTTTAAACTTTTACTATCATTTTTGTATTGTTTATGTGTATTAAATAGAATATAGCTTCTCTAGAATCTTATAGCTATAAAAATTGATTTTTTAATGCAAATAACATTCTAAGTAAAGCTGCAGCTTTGTATTTGCAACTGTGAGGTATTCTTAATATAATTTCTACTGATGTGAATTCTTCATGGAAGGTGAGATATCTGTAAATTACAAACTGGATCTGTGTGGCCCAGGGAATAAAGTTCATTTGTTAGCTGGATGCTTTGGAGGAATAATCACTACTGCATCCAAAATGGTGAGGTGGCATTTAGTTAGTTGCTGCATTTAACAGAATTCAAGCAGATTCTGAAGTTCTTCACTTGTACTATATTAGCAATTTGCTAAACACTTATTGCTTTGCTGATCCTCAACCACTTCCTCACGTTAGGGAGATTAGAATTTCCCAAATATTGAGTACTGTGTAAACTAGATCATTACAAATGAAGGAAAAAATAAGAGTGAGAGTTTATTACCTTTTTTGCAATCATCTTGCCAAAAAGCCGAACAAAAGCACTCCTTTGTTATACGTCTGGGGAACCTAAGATCTAGCACTGCTGATACCATTATCCGAGAATATTCACAAAGATGAAAAATGGCCCGTTATTTTAAGAGTATGGCTTTTGTTCAGCAATAACCTAATTTTAAGACCATGAGGTCTTGGGAGCTTCCACTGACTCCTTCTGCTTAAGTTTCTCACATTCTCAAAAACATTCTCTTAACCTTTATCTCACCCCCCTTTCTCTCCTCCTCTTTCCCACAAAACTTCTTGAAAAAGTAGCATTTATTGCTTTTACTTCCTTACCTTCCACCACTTCTCACTGCAGTTTTGCTTATAGCCCAAGTATTTATACTGCTTCCCAGAGGTCACTGAGAAGCTCCTAATTAACAGTCTGCTGGTCTTCTTTCAGTCTTCATCTTGTTTGATTTTTCAGGAGCATATGACCCTGACCGCATTTCTTTGAAACAGGTTCTCTTCTTACTTTCCTGACTTTTCACTTTCAATCTCCGTCCTCTTCATATTATTTAATATTAATATTCCTTAGGTTGTTTTTGCTTGCTCTCTCATCTTCCCTGGTGCTAGACTTTCATCCTGATCAGTCTCATATACTCTTGTGGCTCCCTTACTACCCATATACTGTTGATTTCCAAAACTGTCTTTGGCCTGAGTTCACTTCCTTCATGCCATCAACCCGCTAGACATTGCTACTCATCTGGTTGCCCAAGACAGAAACCCTCATTTTGTTTGTTTTTCCTGTCTTTTAATTATCATTCTCCCTCCCACCCAGCAAGTTGGTTACCTCATTTTATCAGTTTCATCTCTGACATGACTTTCAAATGTATTTCCTTATCTCTATTCCACTGACCACCATAACTTAGCTTAGGCCTCAGTTTCTCCAGCCTTGACTGTTATTCATAACTGAGCTAATATCCCCTTTTATCTATGCTGTCATCTCCCTCTTAAAAAAGATCTCCAGAAATAACTAAAATGGAAGCTTTATGAGGAGAGGAGTTTTGTCTCTCTGTTCCCTACTGCACTTGCACATGCAGTAATAAACCCTTGTAAGAAAAAAACAAAACAAAACAACTACAAAAAAACCCCCACACAATCCAAATCCTTTAATATGGCATTCACTGTATTTTCACTATCTGTCCCAACTTACAGTCTCCTTTCTCCTACCTCTTCCTCTCCCTGCCACTCCCCCTTACCTGATTATGTACTTCAGTTCCGCTTGTATTTCAAGGATCTTGTGTTCTCAGTCCCCTCCATCTTTGCTTTTCTGTTTCTTTGGTCCAGACTGACTCAGCCTCAGGTCTAGCTTCCCCTTACTCATCTTCCTTTCTTTTGGCTTGGGAAACTCCTATTCATCCCTCAGGGCCCAGTTCATCGTCTCTGTGGAACTTTATCTGACCATGGCAGGCAATCAAACCTTAACCTTTTTTCTCTGTATTCTATGATTTATTTCTGCTAATGTGTTACTTAGCCCATTACATTATAGCTATGACTGTAGTATTTCCCATCTTTCTCACTAGTTTTGTTTTGAGCTCCCTATGTTTGTCTTTGTATTCCTGGTACCTAGTGCAATCCTGGGCGCAGGGATTCATTTGTGTGTGTGTGTTAAAATAAAATGCATATAATGTAGATGTGTGTAGCTTTTTGTAAGAGCCAGCATCCAACATCCAAGAGCCCAAAAGAGTTAGTGCGTCAAACAGACGATAAACCATTTAGAACAAAACCAAATGCACTAAAACAACAAAAATCATGCAAAACCGAACAGCTAATGATATCTTCTTTTGCTTTTTGTTTATTAATAAAAATGGGAGCCCCCTGGGGGTTTGGGGCTTTTGATTTATTGTTTCTTTATGAAAGTTTATTTTACAGATAGAAAATTTCAGCTAAGTATTTTATACTCAAGTTGAGCCTAGCACCCGAAAATTCCAGACAAACTTTATTTCACTACAGCAATGTATTTAGTACAAATTTTTATCAGTTTAGATGTTCTGGCTGGTACCTTGGAATTACATCATGATTATATAATTAGATTATTTAAAATTTTGCATTATTAGTCTCAAAGATGTAGCATTTATATATCATTTGAAACATATTTCTATAATATCTTGTACAGATAGTAGCTATTTTACAGTTTTTCACTTGCTATCTTACTCTACATTTCTCTTTTATATAGAAATATGTTGGTGAGAAAGGAATTGATGTAATTATTGAAATGTTAGCTAATGTAAATCTTAGTAAAGACTTGAGTCTTCTGTCACATGGAGGACGAGTGATAGTAAGTATTCCTTTTCTTTTTTTTTTAACCACTTTAATGTTTTACCAGAATTTAACACTATTTTACAGTAATCTTTAACTGTAGAATTGCTGTTTTTCATGTTAGGTTGTTGGCAGCAGAGGTACTATTGAAATAAACCCACGGGACACCATGGCAAAGGAGTCGAGTATAATTGGAGTTACTCTCTTTTCCTCAACCAAGGTAGGAAAAGAAGTACTTCTGATGTTGGTAACTTAAACATTGGTACAGTTTGCCTACTCAGGCAAGTTGAAAGTTTGAATAGATGTTAAACTTAGTTATATGACTAGTGGGAGTTGGTAAGTATTAGTCACCAGAAGGACAACTAGGGTGACAGTATAATTTATATCCAGGTAAGCATACCTTTTGAGATAGAAATGTGATACTAGTAATAATTTCAGGACAACAGGTATTTTGTACACTAACACTGTCTCAGGCAGATGGGATTTATGGTTACCCTGTAGATAACTACTTTTTCTATAGTTCTGGACAAGTTGACAAAAGTCACATATTTGTAAGAGACTCTTCATGGTATAACACTTAGATTCTGAAGTGTTTTTAATGCTTCTGAAAATTAAATCGTATGGTTCACTACAAAAAGAAATTTGTTTTTCCTTTTCTTAGGAGGAATTTCAGCAATATGCAGCAGCCCTTCAGGCTGGAATGGAAATTGGCTGGTTGAAACCTGTGATAGGTTCTCAATATCCATTGGAGAAGGTGGCTGAGGCTCATGAAAATATCATTCATGGTAGTGGGGCTACTGGAAAAATGATTCTTCTCTTATGATGATTAATTCTTTCATGGATTTCCTATGTAATTAGAGGTACTGTCTTTCCCCCAGTTGTACTTACCCTATCTTTTCTTTAATTAACATTCGATTCCATGAGCTTCTTAGGTGAAAAAATAAGATTTTTCTTTAGAGAGCAGAAGCAGAAGAGTAAAATTCATTGTATAGCTAGCAATATTTTTTTATGCCATCTGTCTCAAATCAAGGAGTCATCATAGTAGGAAATAGCATGTTAGTCGTCATTTGGCATGAGGGTGCATTCCAGTAATTCTTAATTGATATTTGATTAATTCCATACCTTTGATTAAAACATGCTAGTTCAAAATAAGACTGCTCAGTTTCCAAGGGTTTTCAAGCCTACTTACCTTTATAAAGGTTCTCTAGTCTCTGATTAGCCATGACTGTATTGGACTTTGAACATTTTCTGAACTAAAAACCTCTATTCTAAACTAATCTCATTTGGATGTGTAAGTCTTTTGTAAAGGCAAGAATAAATAATGTCCAGGACAATTTATTAGTTTTCTCAGTATTTTCCCAAATATTAGAATATTTACTTCATTATTGGTTGGCTGCCAATGACCCCATATGTTCTGTGAGAATAGTAGCTTTATCTTTGATATAATACATAGTCTCCAAATAGGTAATACTTCGCAATTGATTAGATTTTCAGAGTAGATTTAGAGTTATCTGTTTTTCTGGTGAGGGTCAAATATTTTTGTTGAAATAATTAAGCTCACAAATTTGATAAATTAAGAATTATCTGCATTTGTCTCATAACATAATAATGTGTAATAAAGTCTATAGAAAATTAAAACCTGCTTTTCTAGTTTTTATAGTATTTGCCTCTCATCACTTCTGCATAGCTCCTGACAGTTACTTCTTAACAGTGTTCTATGCTGGAAGCCTTTATCTAAACTAAATACAGGGATGACCTCTTAGCAATCTTGCCATCAATATTATATTCAAGGAAATAAAAGTTTGGTTATTTGTTGTTTTTGTTTTTCTTCACATGAGCACATACTTTTGTCTTGCTACATTATGTGATTGATTGTTTTGACCTGATTTTTTCTGTTGAATGACAATTTCTGGCTTGAACATGGAATCCTGCTTCAGTAATAAACAGAAAACACCGCTAATTTCTATAGTTGAAGGATATCATTGGCTTCTGGTTGTATGTGCCATGGCTGAAGTGTTTTTTGCTATTAGCATTTTCCAAGTTTATCCACTGTTTCTTTTACAGGTTAACTACCCTGTAAAATTACTTAAAAAAAAGTGTTAAGGCAATGTCATCAACATAGGCTAGCATTTTATGTGCATCCTAAAATGGAGGATTCCTTTCCATGTAACAAGGTAAAAGAATAATTATTCTGTAAAAGTCAGTTTAATCTGTTTGTATATTTGCCTCATCTATAGAAAGAGCTAAAGCATACAGATGACTTAACACTTCAAAATACATTGATACAGTTTAATTAATTTTGAAGCCAAAACTAGCCAAACTGTGTGCATTAACTACCATATTTATGATGTAGCACTGGGTATGTTCTCTGCATAAATCTCTGTGGTTTTAGTCTTGTCCCAACTTTCAGCCAACTGCATTCACTACTTGGTTGGTGCCTGTGGCCTTAGGGCTACTACATAGTCTTCAGTGCCCATTCTTGATGAAAAGTAGAGAATAACCTGTATAATAAACAAACATTGCTTAACTCAGTCTTTTGGATTTCTGTTCCTGGTTGCTTTGACTTGTGTGACCTAGTCATGTAATGTATTAGAGACCAAATTGGTCAGCACCCTGAGCCCAAAAAGGTGAATCAACATAAGGTCACATGACTAGGAGATTCAAATTCAGCTGACTTTTTTGTGGGCTGTCGATATAAAACCATAAATTTAACTTTCCAGGCCTCTGGCTTTCCTTGCTCACTGTACCTCTGGCTTCTCTAATAGATTATTCTGTGCATCCATTAGTTCAACAAGTATTTATTGAGTACCTAGAGTCTGAGAAAGCACCCTGTTGGATTTTGAAAATACAGAGATATATAAGACAGAGTGCATATCCTTGAGCTTACAGTTGAGTAAGGATGAGACCCAAGTAAAACATTTTAGAATATAAGGGAGTGTCATACAGGGTTCTCCAGACAAACAAGCAATAAAATATATTAAGAGATGCATTTGAAAGAATTTGCTCATGCAATTATGGGGACTGGCAAGTTAAAATCTGTAGGGCAGGCCAGCAGGCTAGAAATACAACTAGTTTCTATTGTTGCAGTCTTGCAGAATTCTTTCTCTGTGAAGCCTTAGTTTTTGTTCTTAAGGCTTTCAACTGATTGGATGAGGCCCACCTGCATTATTGAGGGACATCTCCTTAAAGTCAACTGATAATTTTGTATAAATATGTAAGTGGCACATGATGACTATGTTGACACAAAACTAACCATCACAAGGGTGACAGACACAGAGGAAGGGCACTTAGTGTAGCTTGGGATTTGCAGTCACACATTTAATACATTTGATGCATTTGTTAGCTGTCTCCATCCATAGTAGCTTTAACCATAGAGGTAAAAAATAGGATGCTTCTGAAAGGGGGAAAAAAAAAACTAGCATTTTTTTAATGTCCATAACTCGCCTGTTGAGACAAGAAATTGTATGTGTGCCAAGGGGCTTCCCCAATTTGTGGTATAAAGAGCTTTCTTTTTCTGCACGATTTCCAAGAACAGCAAAACCTGTCAGGTCACTTTGACCTACCTCTTTCCGCCTCCTTGACCGTATCTCGCAAACAGAAAAACACCTCAGCTCAATACTCAATCATTTCTAATGCTTTCATTTTTTTAGTACAGTGCTTTAAAAAGTCATTTAAAAATTGTCATATGACAATTTTGCTAATCCGTAGGGCTTATACTGTGGGAACTTCCTACATCCCAGGACAAGGCCTAGGAAATGTTATAGAAAGAAACGTAAGTTCACTTTGGTCTGTGTCGACCCCTAAGTCATACATGGAGACACTCCATGTGTGTCGTTAAAAGTGAGTCTAATACTGATCCCAAAATTATGTGATATGGATGTTCATTAAATGTGCTAAATATAACTACAGATCGCAGTCCCTGATTTATTCATTCCCAACTTCATGTAAAAATACCCACAAAACTCCAGTGGTACAAGACAGTGAAGAGAAAACCATGTGACAAAATCCACTGGGAATTTCTAACATAAGTGTTAATCATTTGATTCGTTGAACCAAATTATCTACAGAGTAGGCAGGAAAAAGCCACAACTCAATCACTGCCTCTAACTTGGGACACAGGAGGTACACTGCCTGGAAAACCAAGCCCCCCGCCCACACACACACGCACACTTTTTTTTTTTTTTTTTTTTAACCAGAAATCATCTGAACTAGCTAGAGTTGAGGTCTAGGTCCACCCCACAGTATCCTTCAGCTCCTTGCTTTCACATGCATTTTAGAGACTACAGGTTTCAGTTTTCAGTACAGCTATAGATTAAGGAGGAAGTGGAACTTTGCACCCTCAGATGTCACCACAGAGAAAATCTTGCAAATGGATTGAGAGTGGAATTGCTGGAGAAATACAAGACTTGTGCAAACAACATTTGTCTGACTCTAGCAAAGCCAGATAATGTAAAAATTGGAGCAGAAGATGCCCGTGCCTTAGTCCAGCAGGCACTGGAATTGACACAAAATATTGAAGAGGCTATCTCACTCCAGATATTGATCTGGAAGAAACTGACCTCTCTTATGGGCAGGGAGGAAGGCCACAAGTACATCTCTGGTATAGTTGTCAAGAGCATGGGTTCTGAAGGCAAAGAAACTGGATTTAAAGCCTAGCACTATTATTGACGAGCTATGGAATCCTAGGCAAATTAATTATTTGGAGCTTAGGGAGCTCAGAATTGTAAGAATTAAATGAGATAGTGGTCGTGTAGTACTTAGCACTCTGTCTTGCACAAACACGTGTTTAAATGATTAATAATCTTTTCATTAGCCAAAAAAGAGTAAATTGAGACAGAGGAGGAATGAAGAGAGAGCATCCTGAAATATGCAAAAAGGAATCCCAAATGCAAATCCCCAGAGGAGGTGCAAATGAGCATGACTGACATTACAGAAAACTTGGTCACGTGAACAAATTTCATAACTCTCCAAAAGTATAGAGAAAAAGATGAAGAAAATAATATGATAGAACAAACAAAAAGCAAAAACAACCTTTAAATTATAGGCATGCCCCCTAACTTTCACAGAATAATGAAAGAAGTAATAATTAAAGAAAATTCCTGGCCTAAACCAAAGAGCTAAGTTTATTCACTGGTAATATTAATTATGTCTGTGTAAAATTAATGAAGACCTGGTAATAAGATATATCCTTTAAATGTTTAAATTTCACATAGATTTGGAAGGGAGCATGCTGAAGGATCATTATTTACAATTATGTTATTCAAAACCTAGAATATACAGGAGAACAAACAGAAAAACTATTGATGAGTTAAGAAAACTGGTTAATTATATAATATATAGAAATTAATATGAATCAGTAATGATTCATATTAGAAAATTAGAAAATAATGAAAAAAGATCTCTTTCACAATTGCAATGCCACTACTACCACTAATTTTAAAAGCGGTGAGAAATAACTTATGTGTGTAATTGGATTGTTTGTAATTCAAAGGATAAATGCTTGAGGGGATGGATATCCCATTCTCCATGATGTGCTTATTTCACATTGCCTGCCTGTATCGAGACATCTCATGTACCCCATAAATATGTACATCTGCTATGTGCCCACAAAAATTTAAGAAAAAACAATTTTTAAGTAGTAAAATACAAGCTACCAAGTTTACAAGAACACACAGGACCTTTAAAAAGAAAACTGCAAAACTCTCATGGAGGACATAAAGGATTACTCAAAGAAATGATTCTTGGTCAGATTCATGTAAAGATTCTCCCTTCATACGCTAGAAATTCAGTTATTTATGTCAAAATAATAGGAATTTTTAGAAACTTGACAACATATTTCTAAAGGTGTTTGTTTTTTTTTGGTGGGGGAGGGGGAGGGAGGGGGAGAAAAAGGCAGCCAGAAAAATTAAGAAAAGAAAATGAGCTGGAACCAGTCCCAGCAGATGTGAACATTTTTTCCCAAGTTAGAGTTACTAAGGTGGACTCGTATTAGCTCAATGATAACCAGATTAGTGGAACAAAATAGAGTCCAGGTATGCTGCTTCCCTTTGCGGATGATAAAAATGGCTTTTGAGTGCGGTGAGAGGTTATTCAATAAGAGAACTGGCTCCCCATTTGGGAAAAAAAATAAAGCTAATATTTGACTTCACTTCTAGCATCAAAAACTTTTAGATGAGCCAGGTGTAAGTGGCTCACATCTGTAATTGCAGCACTTTGTGAGGCTGAGGCGGGCGGATCACCTGAGGTCAGGAGTTCAAGACCAGCCTGACCAACATGGCGAAACCCCATCTCTACTAAAAATACAAAAAAATTAGCTGGGCTTGGTGGTACATGCCTGTAATCCCAGCTACTCGGGAGGCTGAGGCACAAGAATTGCTTGACCCCGGGAGGCGGAGGTTTCGGTGAGCCGAGATTGTGCCACTGCACTCCAGTCTGGGTGACAGAGCCAAGACATGGTAGAATATTTTTATAATCATGAGGGATGAAAAGCCTTACACCATTACTCAAAATCCCAAACTATAGAAGAATAAGCAAAATAGGAAAAGTAGACAAAGATCTCCAATAACAAATAAAAATATTAACCTTAAAAAATTATCCAAACTAATTAGTAAATGCAAAACATCCCACAAAAGAAATGGCATGAATGGATACAAGACTGAATACATATAACCAGTGAACTTATGGAAGGAGTTGTTCAACCTCACTAGTAATAGAGGAAATGGCACTCATGTACTATGGGTAGGAGTATAAAATTGTTTCTGTTCTGGAGAGCAGATAGGTAATGTCTTTAAATTTTAAAATGTGGATTTCCTTTGATCCATTAATTCACTACAGAAATTTATCCTAAAGAGATAGACATATCTGGAAAGATGTGCCAAAATCATTTTCATTGCAGCATTGCTTATTATAGTACAATATTGGAAATGACTTAAATTTCCATCAATTGAATGCTTAAAATGCCAATACATCCATACAGTGCAATGCAATGTAACTATTATAATGACAAAGTAGACCCATAGTTCTAGATACGCGAAAATGTTTAAGGCATAGTATTAAGAGGATTATTAATAAGTTTAAATAGCAGATATGGGATGTATGTAGTATAATTCTACTTCTATATAATTCTTTTTGTGTATGCATTTCAAGAGATGCCTAGTAGATAGTTATCAAAATGATTTGTCTTAGTGCTGGGATTATAAATATTTTCCCCAACACTTTTCAAAATTTTCAAATTTATTATTTTTAATAAAAAGTTATTTCTGACAAATCAGTAGCTAAAGTCTATTTAGGAAGGATAATTTATTAAATAATAAATATTAACAAAATCTAAAATCTTAACATCAAAAATAAAAATAACCTACTTTGAATTTCCAAATATGTATATATTTATATTATCTTGAATCTTCTGTAATTGTATGTCTGTGCATTCAGATTAACAGTTGTCCCTCAGTATACATGAGGGATTGAATCCAGAACCCTCTGAGTACACCAAAATCCTCACATACTCAAGTCCCCCAGTCATACCTGGGGAACTTGGGTATATAAAAAGTCAGTTCTCCATATTTGTGGGTTTCACATCCTGCAAATACACCTGCCTTTGGTTGAACAAAATCTGCATATAAGTGGACCCACACATTTGTTCAGTGGTCAACTGTATTTCTTACTTGTGCTAATAACTTATGATTTATTCTTAAAACATGCTGAGTACAAAATTATAGTGTGTTTGTACTGAATTTGAACTAAGTGGATCAAAATGATTTACTTATTTCTTTTTTGAAATAATAAATTGTCCTTTGAAAATATTCCATTTTATTTTCAAAAGATAAAGTATCCTTCAGGTGATGAGAACTATTCTTGGGGGAAAACTTTGTGTTTGCATTTCTAGAAATGAACTCTCAGACTTAACTCATAGTTAATACAAAACCCAAAATGAACTTGGGCTTATTGATTTTCTTTGGATGTTTATTTTGATTGTGGCATCACATTTGAAATCCAATTGTAAGCATCACCTCTAATCAAAGCTCTTTTAGTATGTGTGACTATAAAATGGGGATACTAATAACATCTACCGGGGGTTATTGTGAGGAGTAAATAAATTACTTTATATAAAGTGCCTGGCACATATGGAGCTCCATGTAAGTGTTAGCTGCCATTATTTTGGAAGCATAGAATTAGTTGAAAGTAATTCTAATCAGATGGGGTAAACATACTGCAAAGGATACATTGGTTTCAAGGGAAATATTACCATTAGGAGAGGCAGAAATGTAAGATAGTATTCACATTCATCTCGTTCAGGCATGTCAGAAAGATCAACAACACTTGTTCCATTATGGATTCTAATGGTACAAATGAATTCTTATGGTACAAATGGATTCTTATGGTACAAATTTTAACAAAATTGTACCCATGTTTTATTTGGTGAAATAAATATTTTTTTGCTTAGGAATTAACACTGTAATTCTGTTTCACAGTTTATCCATGTAATTTCAGTTTTTACATGTCTTGCAGTTTCTTTCATCCTAGAGTAGCTTTTGAGTTTATTAGCTGATTTCACTTAGTCTTGTTTATAGGCCTATCACTATAGCTTCTAAGTGCTTCTCAGATTATGTTCCCTTTTATGTCTATCAAACTGTGTTTCCACATAAATGAAAACTCTTCAATTGCTGGAATTCTTTGCTTCTTTATTGTCAGCCTACTAGCTAACCAAATGAGGAACACTACTTTCTAGAGTTTTGTTCTACCCAATGGTAGGCAATTTATCTGGATTTTTTTTTTTACAATGAAGGAAATAATCCTATTCACACTTAAAAATTTATTTGCATTCTTTTGTCCCATTCTCCTGCTTCACTGAAAGTGATGGCCCTCCTTCTTACTAAGCACAATTTCTCTAAATCTCATTGCTCTGGCCTCTCCATGAACTTTGCTTAATCAGCCCCTGAATCTTGTATCTTCATCTTCTTCCTAAAAATATAAACATCTCAATGTCTTTCCCATCCTGACTTCCAAAATATCATTCTCCTGGTACTTCTGGACCTTCTCAGCTTTATTTGCAAGCGTCACTTCTTCCACTTGCTTTTTAAATGTTGCTGTGCTTTACTTTCTGTTTTTTATTTTTCCTCTATGCATTCCCTCTGACTGGCATCTGAACCAGGCCTCAGTATCACTGGGTATTGGTGACCCTCAAGCCTTTATCTCTAGCCTGTTCTAGGCCCTAAGGTCCATATATTAGACTGACAACTGGTTATCACTCAGATGTTTTAAAAACTTCTCAAAATCGACATGTTCCAAATCAAATTATCCCCAATAACAAACCTGTTCTACTTCCTGTATTTCGTATCTCAGTGTATAAAGACACTGTGTACCTAGTTAGCCAAGCCTGGCAGTCATTCTTAATTCATCCCTCTGCCAAGAACCCCTTCCAGACTGAATGCACAGTGGAAAAGTAGCAGCACTTAGGTGCTGCTACTTGGAGAAGCAGAGGAGCAAGACTTAGCAGCTGCAAGAGCAGGAAAAGTAAACTGGGTCTAGAGAGCCCTGGACCCCCAGAAATACTTGGAGAAGATTTTTCAGGGAACTCTATACCCTGAACCAGGCACTGGGATCACTGAATAATAGAATTTGCATTATTACTATTTCTGTGGCCTCATTTGCCCTACCCGTTAACCCCCAGGTGGTGAGGACTAGAAATTAGGTTGCACACCTTTCTAAACTCATTAGAGAGGGAGGAAATCAGGTTCTAGGGCAGAGCTTCCAGATGGTGTTTAAATTAACCTCTGAAATACATTTGTGGGTGAGACACAGTGGCTCACACCTGTAATCCCAGCATTTCAGGAGGCTGAGGCGAGCGGATCACGGGGTCAGGAGATTGAGACCATCCTGGCTAACACAGTGAAACCCTGTCTCTACTAAAAATACAAAAAAAAAAAAAAATTAGCCAGGCATGGTGGCATGTGCCTGTAGTCCCAGCTACTCAGGAGGCTGAGGCAGGAGAATCACTTGAACCTGGGAGAAGGAGGTTGCAGTGAGCTGAGATCACGCCACTGCACTCCAGCCTGGGTGACAGAGCGAGACTCCATCTCAAAAAAAAAAAAAAAAAAAAAAAAAAACATGTTGTGGATATTAAAATCATGTTCTTAGTCCATTTGGGCTGTTATAACAAAGTCCCTTAGACTGGGTGGCTTCTAAACAACAGAGATTTATTCCTAACAGTTCTGGAAGCTGGGAAATACGAGATCAAGGGTCCGACAGATTCAGTGTCTGGCAAGGATGTGCTTTCTGGTTCATGGATGGTGCCTTCTCATTGTGTCCTCACATGGTGGAAGGGCAGAGCTAGCTCTCTGGGTACTCATGACCTAATCACCTCCCAAAGACCCCACCTCCTAGTACCATCATCTTGGCGCTAGGTGCTTGTACCTGTAAATTTGGGGATCATGCAAACATTCAGACTATATCAATCATTTTCCCTCATTTCAATTTTCCCTGCTCTTTGACCTCATTCAGTCCCTCTCTTCATTTGATCTTTCATTGCCAATCTCAGTCCAAAGGCTCTAAGCAGCTCTCACATCCCACCAAGCTTAAGTTGGTCACTAAATTACCTTCAATTATCTTGAATCACCATCCTTCTTCAAAAGTCACTCATTGAAACCTAGCCCTGGATGGAACTTGTAATCTACCTTCAACTTCCAGCTTTTTCACCACTTCGTATATTGTAGATGTAGCCAATCATAAGGAGCAGGTGCTGTTCTGCCTCCTCCTCCAATTTGCCCTTCAAACCCAGCACTCTCCTGCCTCTAGTTCTGCTCATGCCATTTATTTCCATTTATTACCTTTTCTCTGAGTAAATTTGAAAATTAATCATTTGATTAGTTTTAGGATGATCTGTGTATGTCTTTGTGTGCAGTATTTAGAAGATGAGATAGGCATCTTTCCCCTTGGAAGGTTAGTGAAATGTGGAAGCAGCTATTCATCAGATGTCACTCCAGTCATGATGGAAAGGGAATTGCTATAAACCTCACAATAGACAAAAAGATGGACTAGGTAAAACTCGTGCGGTTGCTTATCAGGAGGAATGAATATTTTCATCTTAATTTTAGCTTTTTTTGCCCTAGAATTTAAGCAACTTGAGATGATGGATAAGACCTAGCATACCCCAGGCACTCAAGTTTGATGAGTGAAAGATTATAACAGGCCAGGTTTTCCTACCTGTACAATTTTCTCTCTCAGGATTAATATGTCACTGATCATTAGAGAAATCCAAAGCAAAACCACAATGAGATACCATCTCACACCAGTCAGAGGCTGATGCGGGTGGATCACATGAGATCAGGAGTTCAAGACCAGCCTGGTCAACATGGTGAAACCCCGTCTCCACTAAAAATACAAAAAATTCGCTGGGCGTGGTGGCGGATGCCTGTAATCCCAGCTACTCAGGAGGCTGAGGCAGGAGAATCGCATGAACCCGAGAGGTGGAGGTTGCAGTGAGTCAAGATCACGCCACTGCACTCTAGTCTGGCAACAGAGCAAGACTCCTTCCCCCACCCCCCCCCAAAAAAAGTCAAAAGATAACAGATGCTGGTGAGGTTGTGGAGAAAGGGAATGCTTATACAGTGTTGGTGGGAGTGTAGATCAGTTCAACCTTTGTGGAAGACAGTATGGTGATTCCTCAAAGACCTAAAGATAGAAATATCATTTGACCCAGCAATCCCATTACTGGGTATATACCTAAAGGAATATAAATCATTCCATTATAGACACATGCACACATATGTTTACTGCAGCACTATTCACAATAAGCAAAGATGTGGAATCAACCTAAATGCTCATCAATGATAGAATGGATAAAGAAAATGTGGTACATATACACCACAGAATACTGTGCATCTATAAAAAAGAATGAGATCATGTCCTTTGCAGGGACATGGATGGAGCTGGAGGCCATTATCCTTAGCAAACTAACATAAGATCAGAAAACCAAATACCACACGTTCTCCCTTATAAGTGGGAGCTAAATAATAAGAACACATGGACACATAGAGGGGAACAACACACACTGGGGCTTGTCAGAGTATGGAGGGTGGGAGGAGGGAGAGGGTCAGAAAAAATAATTAATGGGAACTAGGCTCCATACCTGGGCAATGAAATAATCTGTACAACAAACCTGTAGGACATAAGTTTACCTATGTAACAAACCTGCACATATACCCCTGAACTTTAAATAAAAGTTAATATATTTGTGTATGTATGTGTGTGTATATATATACATACATATGTATGTATACACATTTAATTTGAAATTTAAATTGTATCACAGAAGAACACACAGAGGTGTATATATACATGTTTGTACATTAACTGTAAAGTAGAAATTTGACATTTGACATTTGGATCAAGTATGAAAAAGCTGGCTTTATGTGCAATCAAAGCTTAGCTCTGGGCACCTGCCATCTTACTTCAAAGTAAAGCTTATTTTTGATTATTCAGAGAAAAAAAGGAATTAAAAAATAAGTAAAACCAATCTATTAAAAATTATTTTTGTTTATTATTTTATTTAGGTGAAACAAGAATCTACTTCTTTTACCCTTATTCAATTTTTTACCTTTAAAACTTTTAACAGCCTGACTCACATTCTAAATACTGAAAGTGCATAACATAGGTCAGTATTAATTTTTTAAATGTCAATTCAACTTAGTAGAAAAAGGCAATTGATGTGCTTCAGTAATAACTTCCACTTGTTTTAACTTGTTATGTTAGCGCTTGCAATTCTATTTAATTGGCATGTAATTTAATTGCCACATAAGTTATTTAATTATATACTACAAATGGGAAAAGTTGTTTATAGGCAATCATATCTCTTTTGTTAAAATCTGGAATACTAGATGTTCCTCAATCTTGTGCTTATAGGTAATTCCTTCATGCTGATTATTTGCATTGCCTGATTGAGTTATATCACATATTAACTCATTCTGTCATTGTTTCTAGAGGGGTGTATATTTATATTTTAGTAACAAATTCAGACAGTTAAATTTCAATCTACTTTATTATTAAAGACAAAGGCACTAAGACCTGTGTTTCTCTCTTCATGGAAATTACAATATCACAATAATTCACAGATGTTATTTCTTCAGGCCAGGATGCCTTACTCTCTCTCCTTTCTTTGCCTAATTTCAGTATATTACTTTTGAAGGTTTACCATAGGTGTTACTTTTACTTAGAAGGCTTTTCTGACCTCACTAATGATCAGGTGGCTTTTCTCTGTGTTCCTTTCAGTACCGTAACAATATAGAATGAGACAGAACTAGGGTATAGTCTTTATTTTTCAGTAGTGTGGCAACCTTGGACTCTAGCAGGATATCCTTGGAAAGCCTCAGGTTTTTTGGTTGTAAATCAGGGATAATAGTTACTTATTTGATTGTTATGAAAGATATATTAAACAAACCTTATTATGTTTTTGCCTGATGCCTGGCACATAGAAAAGATTTGAAAAATCTAGCCGCCTTTTACTTAATGTTCAATAAATAAAGGTTGAATGAATTAATGGATTACAATTATTTATTGACATTTGACTCCCACTGTTCTGTTCATTTATTCAGGAATGGGTCTGTGATCTTTTGCCTCACATAAGATAGAAAATAGTACTTTCCTCATAGTAAGTGGTTGACAAGTTGTAAAAACCTTTTGCTTTTCCATCTGACTAAATCTTCCATAAATGTTTCAAGTAAATATTACTCATTTAACAAGTATTTGTTAAACCCTTACTCTGAGCCAGACATTGTTCTGCAAGTAGGTTATACTTCAGTGACAAAGACTCTGGTTTCATGGAATTTGCATTTCAATGGAGAAAGACTGACAATAAGCAGATAGACAGGCAAGTACACTGTCCAGCGACGAGAAGAGCTACAAAGAAACATGAAATAGAGCAAGGGGTCAAGAGAATATCAGGAGCAGTTGCTATTTTTATGCAGCATAGTCAGGAAAGATGATATTTGAACAGGAGACCTAAAGGAAATGAGGAAGTCAGTCCTGTGGACAGATATCCGGATACAGAGCTTTCCAGGCAGAAGGAATAGCAAGTATAAGAAATCTGCTTTGGGAGGCCGAGGCGGGCGGAACACAAGGTCAGGAGATCGAGACCATCCTGGCTAAGACGGTGAAACCCCGTCTCTACTAAAAACATAAAAAATTAGCCGGGCATGGTGGTGGGCGCCTGTAGTCCCAGCTACTCGGGAGGCTGAGGCGGGAGAATGGCGTGAACCCAGGAGGCGGAGCTTGCAGTGAGCCGAGATCGCGCCACTGCACTCTAGCCTAGGCAACAGAGTGAGACTCCATCTCAAAAAAAAAAAAAAAAAAAAAAAAAGAAATCTGCACTTGTGTCTCTTAAATATATAACAATTTTTAAAAACTTTAAAAGAAACTTTGGCATTCTAGCATTCGCTATACAGGGTGGCAGGCTAAGATGCTCCAGTAGATGCTGAGACCCAGTAAGTGGCAATCCACTCAAACCACTCACTATTCATCACTGGCAGTCATAGGAGGGTATTCAGGAAATACACAATCTAAGCTGGGTTTTAACAAGACCACTCTGGCTGCTGTGTAGGGAACAGACAATGGAAGACCACTTAGAGGCCACTGCAATAATCCAGTGAAAGATGATGGGGCTTTGGTGTAATCTTGTGTTTGAAAGAAATATCATAATTTAGCCCAACTCAGTCATTAAGCTGATGACATTAATTAATTCATTCAACAGTTTATGTATCTTGTAATATAACACATTGTATCTGTAATTCTTAAGGAGATATACCTGTGTGGTCTTATTCAAAACGGAGTAAACATTTCTGTAAAACCAATAGTGAAATTTGCATGGCTATATGAAATAAAGTTTAATTTTAAACCATCTTTCCAATGATGATTACCTACATTGAAAAATTCAAATACACTTAAAATAGTTTTCTTTCATTTTTTAACATCACAAGATAAACTAGTTTATCTCATATTTTCATCCACTTGGCTACATGTAAAGCATGTCCAAACTTGTAGGAGGCTGAATTATAGACAATTACCCCTTGCAGGTTTGATATAGGACACTTGTACATTGGCAATACTGCTTATTTACATGACCCTCATGGAAGCTCATTATTTTGTAGATCAGGATGTGGTAATCATTCCAATGAAGAAATCAATATTACGTAGCCAAATCTGGTTCTTATAAGAAATTTTATTTTTATCATTTTACTTTTTCAATTCTTAAAATTTATTCAGATTGATATAAAATTCCAAAATAAGAATAAATGCCACCAGATGGCATTTAAATTAGCCTCTGAAATACATGTTGCAGATTTTAAGCAGATGATTAAAAAATAGACTTCATAATAAACATAATTTTTATTTTCTGATCAAATATTTTTGTAGATAGAAATAATTCAGCTTCCTTGCTTATTGTGGGATATGTTTTCCCAGGTGATAGTTCTAATTACATTAGCTGGCAACATTAATTCACTCTATGTTTGAATTTTTATTCCTTTGTACCTCTTTTTAATATATTCAACACACACTTTGTTTTTTAAAAGAACACTGTAATAATTATTCCTGTGGAACCATGTAATGTATTGAGTGAAATGATTTTAAAATATATATGTCTTTGTACATAGTACCCATACAAGTGAATATATATGTAATATTTATAATTATTATATTATAACTTTGGTTAATTCAAGTTTCTTCTTTATTTTTATTTATTTTTTTCCTTGTGTCTGTAAATTATATTTTAACATACTTGACTAAATAAGTGGTATTATAATTAAATACTCTGTTCTCACTATTCAGCTGTCACAGGTAAAATATGTCTAATACATAAGAAAGTTTTCATTGTTTATTTCTAGAATACTTCCTCGCAATTCATGGGTTAAAACAGATGTATACACACACTCATACACATGTGCACACACATACATACACACAGGAGTATGTATATATTGTATACATATATGTGATATATATACTTTAAATATATACACTTTAATGAATGGGACTATCTGTTCCTGGAAGCTGAGGGATTTATATTATTTTTAATACTTTTATCTTAGTTCATACATACAAACACTCAGTAAATATTTGTTAAATAAATGAATATAAGTGCATGCCCTTGTCTGATTCTCAATGGGAAAATGTATTCTTTTGAGTTACTTTGACAGAGAGGGAAATCATGGCCTATTTTTCACTATATTTAATTTCTCAATTTATAACTATAGCTATTGGTTTAAGAATTTTAGGATGGGTACAGTGGCTCATGCCTGTAATCATAGCACTTTGGGAGGCTGAAGCAGAAGGATCGCTTGAGCTCAGGTGTTCAAGGCTGCCAAGAGCCACGATAGCACCCCTGTACTCTAGTCTGGATGACAGAGCAAGACTCTGTCTCTAAGTAAGTAAGTAAATAAATAAATATTTTAAACCTTCCTTTGAAAAAACATTTATTAAGGTCATCCAAATTTCTCAAGGACCTTGAGTGTGTTTTTCATTGGAGCACTTAAGCACTGTTGACACAAATTAGTGTCTCTGAGTCCTTGTCTCCAAATTGCACTTATTAAGCACTGCCTTCAGGTGAGATCAATATTTTTTGAAAATCTCCAAATTTACTTTATAAAATTATGTGCTTGGATTTGCTGAGCAATTATGCGCTCATAAGATGTGAAATATTTTAACTCTTTCCTAAGACCACACACAAAGAAAGCTATCTACACTAAAAGGCCAGACTCTCTTTTTTTTTATTTTTAAGAAAAATAAATGCTCCTTTTGTTTGTAACCATATAGACATAAAGGATCTTTTCAAAATCCTTCTTCTTTCTCAGAGTCCACACCCAAAACATGCTTTAATTTTGGCTGATGTTCTTTCCTAAGAAAATTTTCTACTTGCTACATCTCCACATTCCCTGCCCTGACTGAGGCTCTGACCTCTCCCGAGCTTTCTCAGCAGCTTCCTGTTTACCTTCCTGACCCTAACTAGTCTCTCTCCCTTCTTTCATATTGCCGTCAGGGTGATTTTTCTAAGGTGAAAATCTGATCCCTTCACTGTTATGCTTACATTCTCCAGTGGGTCCCTGGAGCCTCCTCCTTCAATATTTCAGCATTCCCTTCTCTGTGACACTGTCCCTGATTCGTGAAAGGTCATCTCTGTGGGCCCTGTGTTATCTTAGGTGTACCCAACCCAACCTGACAACCTTGACTATAAAAAATAATCTCTCTATATTTAGGTGTGTAGATAGAGATATTTCTTCCCAGAATTCTGTGAGATTCTTGAGTGTAAGGATCAGACCTCCCCCTATCAGTTCCAGTGCCTGTCACAGCACCTGAAACATACCAGGTATTCACAAAAGATAGATTTGTAGGAATAAAATCTATCCAAGTGATCCATTGTTTCCATTTGCTTTTGCTGTTGTTGACACAATGCACTTTATTTCTTACCAGCAGGTGTCGCAATAGCTCCATGTTTTCAACATGATTTTTGGCTTTTCAGCTTTGCTGTAACGTATTAATTGGGCTGTTATGGGAAGGAGATGATAATTTAGGCACTGTTTACAGAATAAAGCTGATTTAACCTTCAGTTTCTCTGTGAACATTTTTTTTTCCAAACATAGTGTTCCAACTGAAATTGCCAAAGTAAAAGGAAGACTTCAAATTTAAAAACGATTAGAGTGAAATAAAAATTCAAGCTAGGGCATCAAGTTAAAAACACAGGAAAAATGTGAAGCACAAAATCAACACCTCAGAATGGTAATGGCAAAATGGCAGCTATAGCCACACAACTGTTTCTTTCCATCTCACAAGCGAAAAGCAAATTGTGTTTGGTATTTTAGCAGGAGAGCTCAAAGGAAAAACATGGCCCAGAGTGAAATGTGCCTTATTTTTAGGGTTCTTTAGCTTTGAAGAGCTCGAGATACTGACAAAAAACTTTAAATCGTGGACCCATGAACATTAGAAATGTAAATGTAACAGTTTTACAAGCTGAGAACCAGGGAAAATGAAGAAACAAACAGAAAAAGAAACACCAGGAGATGATAAATCATCTCTAAAAGTATGAAAACATATAGTGAAGAAAATTATTTAAATAAGATATGCAGTGGTCAGGTACACATTACTGAATACTTGCAGCTGAGGGTAGTAAAGGGACAAGAAAGTCTTGGAATCAGACGATCCAGGTGATGGATTCTAAAATTACTAGTCGTGTAACCTAGGACTATATAGACCCTGGCATCTCAAATCATCTGTAATTCCAAACATAAAATAAAGCCCATTTACAAAGGGTATTGTGAGGGCCAAATAAGATAAATCATGTAAACATGCTTCATGTTCTTTAAAATGCTATATTTGCATAAAGCAGTATTAGAGAAGGATGAAGGCAACACTTATTGAACATCTGTGATGTGGAGTGCTGGATACTTTACATAAAATCACATGCAATTATTTTCCAGTAGAGAAGATTCTCTCCAAAGTTTCCTAGTCCACAAGCTGCAATCACAGCTCCCTCCTCCTCACATCTCCTTTCTGTCATGGCCCTGTCACCATATTCCAATGAATACCTCTGAAATATGTAAATGATAGATATTACTGCCAGCCTAAACACTGAAGGAACTCAATGAGGGGTGAGCTTTACTAGAACTAGTAATTTTCAGCTTCCAGAGGCCTTGTGGTAGGGTTGAGTTAGAATTAGTGCTTCTAAAGAAGCTCTGGATATATTTGCCAACAAATTCTGAGTGGAAACTTTCTTTTGAAGATGTAAAGGAATTTATCATCAGATCAAGATCACATATACCTTTTTAGACCTTTTTATGTGGATAGAAGAGACTTTTTAAAAAAAATTCAAAGGTTTCTTCTATTGCAGGTTAAAACTAGTTTTGGAAGATGACACTTTGAGACAACAGGAATAGCCTTACCCCAGATGATCTCTCAATGAATTTTTCTTAATAAATTAAGATTAGGCCATATACCAAGCAATACAGCAATCTATATTTCTAAGGTTATTAATTTTATTATATGCACACAAGTGTAAATTGTTTAGTGATTTGTAATTTCCATTCCAGAAATAATCAGACTTGGAGAGGCAAAACATATCATCTTATATGTATATACTTTTGGGTGCATTCGAGTCAATAGTGTTATTCTAATGAACATCACATGGGCTGGGTAAAAAAAAAGAAGCAAAAAAAAAGTGAAAGAGAGAAAGGAAACTCTAAGATTTTGTTCAGTTTATAAGGTACAGAAAGTGAATCTTACAGCAGTGAATGTGCTTAATTCCATGCTAACTTTCTCTCCTTTTATTCACCTTTGATTTTAGATAAATTATGCTTCAGATATTTGCTGTTAAAAGAACCCAAATAGTGCCAGAAATTAAACTGTTCATCCTAAAATATTTGCAGAGGTTTGAATCATTATCACACAAATACTGTTAGGACATTAGCAATCTATGCAATAGATTGTAATATCCATAGATTTTCTTGTGCAGTTCTGCAAAACTTCATTATTTCCATGACTGTTGAACTGGAACTATTTCCAGTTACTAAAAAGGCAGGTCGAATATTATGTCAATTGCTGATTAGTAGTTCTATTTCTTGACAATGTTACCAGTGCTGCCATTTGATGTTTTGCACTGAGTGGAATTAATGTTATTCAGGGAGGTAATGATAATGAACTAAATTTCATATCTACAAAGAAGCCTGGACAGCGGGGCAGTCTTGCACTTTGGTCTTTATCTGAAATCAGATGCCTTATCACCACAAATCCTGTCTGTCAAGCTCCCCCAAATAAGGTGGATTTATTAATACGAGTTGTTACTCTTTGTTCCAATAATGAGCTCCACTACTGGTGGTTGCTCAAAGAGCCACAGAAAAGCAAAGCAGAGGACCTGTCATTAGATAGCAGACTACATAGGCAGCAGGAATTGGATATGGCTTTTAACTCCATGCCATTGATGGTAATTTTTGGTTGCATGCCTGATTTGCCTGGGGCAACTAAAAACATCACCTTAGTTTTATTCAGACTAATTGTCAGCCTGTGCAGTGGTGCCAAATTTGAGAAATGATTGACAACTAGATATATATCCTCAGATGTATGACCCTCCAGTTCATAGTCATTAGTACTCCATTACGGGGGTGCTGTGACCCAAAGACATTATTAGAGGCCAGTGATCTGCTAAGTCCAAAGAGCTCTGGGGAGGAGAAGCAGCACATTCCCACCCAGGTGTTCACAATATTTGTTGCATTATTGACCATCTTGCATAGGAGAAGCCGGATGGTGTAGGGCCTGTTGATGACTTTGTTTGACACCCATTTGTGTGCAGAGGCAGCTCAGGCTAGACGCCATCTGTCCTGACTTGCTGGCCATATCGTCACGTAGCTGTCTCCTTGTGTTGATGGATTTCTTTGAATAGCTGAGTGAGTCGAGCATTAGCTAAGTCCATAAAAAATCAATGTATAAACCCTGATGTTCCTTACCACATTTTTTCTCACTCTAGAAAAACCCTAAAGACTGTGTCTCTGAGACTTGTCTATAATTTAAAGAAATGCACATGATAACAAGGAGAAAGAAAGATATATAGAGATATTATATCCATCACCTTTAAAATCTAAACATATCTCAAACTCAATTCTTTTCCCCTTTGTTCTTTTTAAACACATTCCCCACACAGTGAAAGAGGATTATCCTGTGCCTGTCACTTTTTTGGTGCTTCTAGTGCTTGGTTGTGTAACCAAACATATTAAAATTAAAATCCATATGAACAAGCTGTTGAAGATTACATCTAAAAACAGGGCTGATGGCAAATGTGCTATGTACTGAGGGTTGTCTTTGTCAGGGAAAGACACTTGAAATGGTGTAGTAAACATGACTTTTTCCCCAGTCTGAGTAAAAAAATTCATGCAAAGAATTAAAGCTTTCACGGGTGTCTTCTGGTGGTCATCCCCACTTTCTAATCTTGCTATACTTCCTTAGGTCCCTGCTCCTTCCTGAGAATGACTTTCTCTTCAAACTAGGCCTTGAGGGTCATTTACCCTTTGGGAAAAATCCACTCCCCACCTACAGGGGCTGATGTTGCCAGAGGATCCAGTGGCCTTCCCAAGTCTGAGCTATTTCTTCCAGAGAGAAATACCCAGGAGCTTCAGCAAGACAGTGAAGAGGGGCCTCTGGCCCTTCAAGTCCTGCAAAGCAATCTCATGTGGGAGGAGTCACTCTAATTGAGCCTTCTTCAGATCTTCCCACCAGTGTAGTTGTTCCTACTTTTCTTTGTCTTCATTTGCCTGATAGATACCTGCTGGTTCATATGGAGACATATATGTGTGCATGGGCTTCCCACTTGCTGTTTTCTGAAGGTCAGGCCTTCCTTTCCTGAGTAGGAAGCCTATATTCCTACTCTGTTGTCATAAACTGGAAGCCAGTGGGCAGAATTCTAACCATAAATATTATTTATTTGGCTTCCATAATGTTCTAAAACATTTTTAAAAATTCACTCAATCTATCTAGCTTTTCAGTGTCTTTGGAAAAATCAGAATCTGTGGCAACCCTAGAAGGCATTTCTAGAAGGCGACATAGCTTCTGAGTTCAGAAGCAGCCAACTATTAGACAGACGGTGCTATAGGACTGCCTGCCATTCCCCAGTGTCTTAATATTTTTCTTCCTCCTTTGGTTTTCGATTCCTGGTTTAAGACCATAAGGAAGAAGAAAAACTTTTCAGATCAGACACCTCTCTCACAGTGGATTTGGCAGAACTTATTAATATACAGAGCAGTATTAGGTTCTTTATTTCTACTCTCACTCCTCTCTCAAATTGTGATTCTCAGGTCTTCCAGGAATAAAAAATAAAACCAGCCCTTTAATAAAACATAGAATTTCTGTGGCTGTGCTTGCTTAGCTACATGAGACCTGACAGAAACTTTGAAATGCATACACATAAGGGCTGGATCAAGCACCTTCTATAAAGCCTCAACCTCCTTCCAGGAGGAAGGTAATGGGAGTTCCTTCTTCCAGGACTGGTCAAGGTTAGTAGGTTTTGATACCATCATATAAACACAGAGTTAGTTTCCTAGAAGATGCCTTATAATTCATTAAGTTCAATAATACTCCATGGAAGGATATCCTATAGAGTATTTGATTCCTCTTCTTGATCACTTCTAGAGATAAAGTGTTTCTCTATTATAAATATTATCCATTTTTGGACTTGTCCCCTATAAAATGGGTCTAAAGTATTAAACTATGCCCTTTCTCATAGGGTTTTTGTGACAAGATTTATATTTGTTGTTTGGTTCTGGAAAGTTGTGTCTTTTCCTGAGCCAAAACTCATCTCATACCTTCTCCTAATTATCTCCCATAGATCTTCTCAGTCTCTTCCCTCTTCTGCATAGAATCCTTTGTAATATTTTATGACATTGCTACTTTCCATGGTCCCAATCATGTTTACTTTAGATATCACCAGTTATTTCAATGCTTTCTCCTATGAAATAGTTTCTAGAGTGATCATCATTTTAATAAATTTATATTTTATATTGTGTTTTAAAAGGAAGTTCTTTTGTTTTGGAACGTTGAATGTCATACCTAGTAGTAAACTAAACATGCTTTTTTCTATTTAATTTCAGGAGAGCTTGCACAGACAGAGAAAGTAATATGTGCCAGTAGGACTGCTGAATTGCACAATCAACCATGGGGGGTATCATTCCCATCATGGTCCATGTAAACAGTATACTCTGTAGTTGTGCATGCAGTGTGCAGCCTGAGTGACCCTACATAGAAGTCCCTGACACATCCCAGAGAGAAGTACCAGACACATATGCAGAATAAGCATTAGCGTATTACCAATTTCCAGGGTGTAAGAAAGAAGGCAAGCAGTTCATTGCAAGAAGGAAGAAGTTGGTGGTATGGATTTCATTGGGGTGAGCTATAAATGTTTTGAGTTCTCCCTGTTCCTACACCTACCTGCCATGCATGGGAGGGAATGCTTCCCCGCTTCCCCCTCGCCTTAAACCAAATGAAGAGGGTTTTCAGAGCATAACTCAGAGAAAATGGTCCTTGCCTCTGAATTTGGAGAATGCAGTGAAAAATATGTACTTTGAGATATAAGTCTTTCATATAAGCACAGTATTCCAAACATTATCTGTTTGATGCAAAACACAAAGGAACTTTTATATCTGAGAGCATAAACCAGTACCACATTGATAGTTTTAGTTACCATGTCACAAAATTGCCTTATATTCAGTTTCCAAGCAACTAAAATATCCCGGTATTTCCAGATGAACTGAAATTTGGTCACATATATTGATACTTTATATGGGCAAATAATTTTTTGAAAATGAATCTGAAGCAACTTGCTACGGAAGCAGCATCCCTGAGTGTGAGGATTTACAATGCCTTGGTTTGCATCTTACCTCGTTTACTTTGTTGGCCAATCATTGATCTCTCTGAGCCTCAATATCCTCATCTGTACCATGAGAATAATGCCTCCCCCAAGGAATTGTGGAAGTTAAATGAGATGATTTGTGTAGGTTGTTAGCACATTGGAAGCACTAGATAAGTACAAGTTCCCTTCTGCCTTCTTTGATGACACCTACAATTTGTGATTTTGCTCATCTCCAACCACCCTCCATGGGACAATGTGACACAGGGACTGAGAATGGTTGCTAAGGAGGAGGAACTACGTATAAGCATGTGACTTCAGGCAAGTTTCAATTCCCTGCTTCTCAGAACCTTTCTTTGTAAAAAGGGGGAAACAATAGCATTTAAGCATAAGATGAGACATGGCACTTGAAGCATTTGGGCACAGAGCCTGGCACACATCATATGTTCAGTACTTTTTAAATTGTCATTACTCCTCCCCCAGCGACCATGACTATAGTGGGGTTTATTTGCTTTGATGGCAGGGCCCAAAACTGTCCTTCAGAAATCTGACTAAAGGGTGTCTTTGAAACACTATCTTTGTTTTGTTACAACTGAAGAGCCTTTAAATTAGTTAGTCTGGAAATCAATAGCCGATTTCTAGCAGGGGAGGTAGAAGGAAGGATGGCCACAGCACTCCATTTTGAAATTCTTATTCATTTTGACCCACATCATCTACAAAGTCTTCTGCCAATTTCTCTGAGAGACATCCTCCCCCAAATTCTAGGTGTTCTGTTCTGTTCCTCATAAATAACAAGGTAACTTTGAGTCTGTCACTTTCATTTCATCTGTCAGCTCTTCCTTTTATGGAATTGACCTGAAGAGAAGTGGCTTTCCTCTTCTTTTACCTGAATTCACTCTCTGGCTGGTTCCTCTACTAACACTGTGTTTTTTGCCATCCTCCCTTGGTCATCACCTACGATGTTTCCTGCTATGTTACTTCCCTGTACCTCTCAGGACTACAGGGGACAACCTGGGTTATTAGGAGCTAAGCTGCAAAGAGATGGAGAAAT
This sequence comes from Pan paniscus, assembly GCF_029289425.2. Classification (NCBI taxonomy): domain Eukaryota; kingdom Metazoa; phylum Chordata; class Mammalia; order Primates; family Hominidae; genus Pan; species Pan paniscus. Next base: position 152,196,859 of record NC_073249.2, read on the forward strand.
GAAAATTTACACTTGTACTGGCCAAAATTTAAGATTTGGGATATAGTAGTGTTTAACAACCTTTTTATAACTAATGGGCCCTCGTGTAATTTTTTTGAACTACTATGAATGTAGTGTTTCGATAAAGATTACTTTTATGCAGGAAAAATAACAAATAATGTCTTCCTATGAGAAAGCCAAATGTACCACAATGAGATGACCCACTATAATTATTATAAAAAAGAAAAAAGCAATTTTTATTTGGCTTGGGCCATCTTGCCCTATGTAATTCTCATTCCTTCTAGGCTTGTGGAAATCCTGAGAATAGGTTGCAAACCCATATTATTACCTTAATAAACCCTTAGGTGTTGGTCACCCTAGGTTGAGAACGACTGAGCATGGCTTTAGCTGGAATTATGAAAGCAAAATCATTTAGTGATAAAGGTGCTTTGTCTGAAGAATATAATAATTTAAAATTCTAATTTATTTTCTTTTTATTTGTTTTTTAATGTTATGATGTTTGTCTTAATATTGTAAGTTCTCACTTATTTAATGACAGATTAGCTGCATTCTCTTAACAGAGGTAGCATGGGGAATAAAGCAAGAGCTTTGAATCAGAAGGATCTGATTCTTCCACCTACAAGCTGATACCTTCATCAATCTGTAAACCTCTCTGACGCGTAGTTTCATCATCTATAAAAAAAGATCAAGAACACCTACTTTATAAGATTGGTGTGAGGATGAGAGATGATGTATGTACAGGGAAGATAGTGACTGGCACAGTGTAGGTGTCTAATAAAGTGTAGTTATCATCATGAAGATGGATAAATTACCATTTTTGAATGCTTGCTATATACCAGGCCCTCCTCATTTTCTGATTAGAAAATAGAGGCTTTGGGAAACTAGCTTTCTCGAAATCACATAGCTAATTTATGGTTGTATTCATCACCACAGGCCAGCTTTGCTGTGATAACCAGCAGCCCCCAGATCTGAATAGTTTTAATCAGCAAAGATTCATTTCTCATACATGTCATGTCCATCATGGGTTTGTGTGTGGCTCTGTGCCACATCATCCTCAGTGAGGAGGATAGGCTGAGGAAAGCACCAGCATCTGGAATGTTGCTGGTTACTGGGGCCAATAAAAGAAAGATGAAGAATTCCGCGGGATCTCTTAAAAGATTCTACCCAGAAGTGACATGCGTCACTTTTCATATTTCATTGGCCAGAACAAATCACATAGCCATCCATGCCTAACATCAAAGAGGTGGAAACATACAAGCCTTCCCTATAACCCAAAGTGATAACATCTTTAAAGTGATTGAATTCTAATTCAAACCTAGATTGCTGGTTTGCATATGGACAAAATAGGGGAACTGGAACCTCTTACTTCTTCTTAAATCCATTTTTCATAACATGGCCTTTTTGGCACATCCGAAAAAAATTCTCAGAATTTACAATATCACAAGCATAACTACTCAACTCTTAAGTGCAAAGGTATAATGCCAAGAAAACTAGACGAGATTTGTGGGTTTTCTACTTTTTGTGATTATGCATAATGAAACTATGCACCTTCCTTGTCGACTTTGCCTCTTTCTTTTTCATTTATTTGCCTTTTAAGTGAGTAAAGTTGTATATTCCCCTCTCAACTTCCTTTCCCTACTTACAAAATATTTCTCCACATCATAGCACACTCCAGTGTTAACCACTTTGCTTTTTCCCCTTTGGCTTACAGCTTAAGAAATAGCCTTGTTTGCTTTGTATGAGTATGGAACACATTGGAACAATGAGCACCATAACATTTTGTGCTTCTGTTTCCAATGTTGCAGAACCTTGGCTCATCAGAGCATTTTTCTCACGTCCTGTCTGACTGACCGTTTAGCTCAGGGATAAAAGCTCCCTAGGGTGACAGGCTTGCACAGGTGCAGAGAATAAACCCTGTTGTCATGATTCTTCCTCCTCAACCAAAAGGTGGATTTTGATGTGGCCTTTAACTGAAAGAAAAACTTATTGAAAAAGAAGCCCAGAGGAACGAAGAAACCCCACAATTCTGATCTTGGGTCAGCTATGGGGATCATATTACAAACTGTCAATTTATCAAGGAATCCCCAGATTTTTCTTTTCAAGTGAATCTGCGGAGACTTAGGAGCATGGTTTTGCTATTTTAATATGCCTATTTATTAATTTATTTTTACTGCTTTGGGTTTTCCTGCAATTCACCAATGAATAATCCCTCTCTCCAAACTCCCACTCCAGAAATGTGTTTTTCTCTTTGTATTTTCTTTGATGTTTATTCCACAACTTCCATTGAGTTATTGTCTTTTATCATAACAAGAAATTCTCATTAGTTCTGAATTTGTTATCACTCCAACAGCAACAAAACTTTTTTTAACCTATGTGCCCTTAGGGAGGAAGTGTTGGCTAAGCAATTTACTAGTGAAAGCATGCTTGTCTGGAGAGTATTTAAGTCCTGTGAGAAAAATCCATGAACTCCTTTAAGGGTGCTTATTTCCATGAAACTAATATGGTCATTACCAAAAAGAATCTTTACCTATCAATATCTATGTCTTAAAGTCCCATCAGGTGGCGTTTCCTTAATCAAGTCTGAGTTACAACATGAATGTGTAAGTAATAAAGTTATGTTTATTCTTTTTTTAAAAGGTAGTATAGGTCACATGGTTTGTTCTATGAGCTTGAGTATCATCTACCTCTCAAATGAACAATCCTAGTCTTCTGTTCGAGATCATGAATCTACTTATAACCTAAGTTTAAGAATCATAATTTTCTTGTCTATACAATTTAATTCAAAGTTTGTGGAGAGGAACAGAATAAGGCAATTCAGCCAGCAGTTTATGATGCAGGAATACTTGAAGACCAGTGCTGCTATGCTTCCTTGGAAGAGCCAACTCAAAGTCGTTTAAACCAAATGAAGCTATAAAAATGTTTTGGAGATGGTGTCTCTTAAGGGTGAGAGGGCTTGGAGTATACTATTTACTCTGTCAGAAAACAGATGTGTGGTAATGAATGAAATTCCTGCTCTTCAGTTTTGTTTTTCACCAGCCACATTATTGAGTCACTGTGAGTGATGAGGGTTGGGAGAAGAACAGTTGGCACAATTGAGAACAGCTTTTATTTGAGATCAGTGACCCTGCATTTATTACCTTCTCTTTGTGAGGTTATGTCTTCTTACCTCTTGGATGTGGGAAGCAATACAGCAAAGTGTTTAAGAGTGCGGGTTCTAGAAACATAGACAACAGGATTTGAATCTCAGCTGTGCCATTTAGTAGCTGGTATTTAATCTATCTGAACCTCAGCTTCCTCATTTGTAAAACAGTGATAAAAATAAAACCTACCTTACAGGTGCAAAGATTCAATGAGTACCTGATATTTAGTAAATGGTCAATGGATATTTTCTGATCTTGGGCCAAGTGGAGCCTTAGTTCTGTGAATGCCAAGTATAATGTCTATTTCTAATGGCAAACAGTAGTGTCAGCCATCTGTAGCTGTTTCAGAAAAACTAGATCAAGTAAGCTAACCTATTCTTCTATTGGATCAGGCCATTGTGATGGCTCTACTAAGTTCCTCTCCCAAAATTCAATGCCTGTTGTTTAGAATGCATTTTTGGCTAATGGTGGACAATCACAGACATGCTGAGCTCCTTAATATCTCTCAAGTTCACTCGCACATGGGTGGCGCCAGAGCCAAAGAAATATCCTTTTATTACTCTTTTTATGTCACATTTTTCATGTCCTCTCCTCCAATTGGAGTGTCAAGGAAAACATGGATTACACTCTTTCTATCATCGTACAAGAAATACTTGTTAAATACTTTCTAAATCATGGTAATTTCATTGATACTGAAGGAAAGAGCAGAAATTTATGCTAGGGTTGGAGAAGAGTAGACATGAACACCAACAACACAGTGTGTGGTTAGGCGGCAAGAGTGACACAGACAATCCACAGTAGAAGAGGAGGCGACCTTGAAGCAGCAGCTTGACACACCTAAGCCCTGCTTGAATCCCATTTCCTTGATGAAGTTTTCTCTGCCTACCACTTCTCTTTCTTCTCTCCTTTCCTCAGTTCCAAATCACAGCCTCCATTCATGTTCAGATTACAGAAGCAAGGGCAGGGTCTACAGAGACTAGTTGAGTCCACCCTCATCTGGAGAGGCTTTGATGGGGAGTCTTGGCTTGGGGAAGACTTGCCTCTTTTCCCCAACTTCCATCTCCCCAGCCAACTCTTACATATCTTTTTAGGGTCATCTTAAGCCCTGACTCTTCTGTGAGTTCTTCCTGAATTCTCTAGAGAAACATTTTGGGGTGGGGTGGGGAATGTATTTATCAGAAATATAATTATTGGAAAAAATGTAAAAATAAATGTCCCTTATTCTCCTTGGAGGTCTCTTAGTAGTTATTTCTCTCCAATGGTCTTTATGTTTCTCTCTTCATCTTTTCATCTTGTCCAGTCTCTTCCCTCTCCTCGTATAGCATCTCTGGGACAGAATGGTGAGAAATAATCAGGGTCTCAAGGATGGAAGAAATAATAATGTGGTAATTGTGGAGTGATGTTTGGCATCAGAGACAGTGGGTACATAGCTGGACCTGTTGTGGGGTGAGGGGGCAGGAACATTAGTTAGAAGACACCTTACACACATTTGCATCATAGCATTAGGCTTTTTGCTTTGTCATTCTTTGCACGTCATTTTACCCAATAGACTTCAAATTTGAGGGAAGACAGGAGTTCTGTTCATCTCTGAGACCACAGGCTTAGAAAATGTCATTGATTTCCCATGGCCACTAAATAAGTCAGTTGACTGTCCCTATTCCAACTGATCAGTTTGCAGATTTGATGCAACTGAAACATAGGGATAGAAAGATCTGGAGACAGCTTGCCTATCCATGTCATTCAGAACTCTAAATTAGGGATGCACATTTGAGTTAGTCACTCTATTCATTGAATATGCCTGCTTAGCCTTTCCTAGGTCTAATGCCATGCCTCACTAAGTGGATCACTGGAATTAAGCTTATTGTCTTAGTCTGCATATGCTGCTATAACAGAATATTAGAGACTGGATAATTTATAAAAAATAGAAATTCATTTCTCACTGTTCTAGAGGCTGGGAGTCCAAGATCAAAGTACAGGAAGGTTTGGTGTCTGGTGAGGGCTGCTCTCTGCTTCCAAGATGGCACTGGGTTGTTGTGTCCTCTGGAGAGGGGGAAAACTGGGTCTCACAAGCTAAAATGGACAGAAGGCAGTGAACCCACTCTCTCAAGCCCTTTTATAAAGGCCTTATTCCCATCCATGAGGTTTTACTCTCAGGTCTTAATCATGTCCTAAAGACTCACCTGTTAATACTATCTCATTGGTGATTAAATATCAACACATGAATTTTGGGGGACATTCTGAAAATAGAAAACAACTTCAGAGCAGTGCACCCCTTATTATCAAAGGTTGGAAGTTAAATTTTGTACATTGGCACTTCATTCTTCAGCCTCTCAATGCGATAGTTTTGAGCAACCCAAGCTAACATTGGGGGATGTAAGGTATTAGGAAACTTGTAAATTTAACCTCTGCACAATGGAGCATGTCCTGATGAAATGCTTACCTTATTCGCCTCCCACTGAGGTTTTATATAATGCTGATAAAGAAAGTAGCCCTGGATCACATCAAATCATCATGCTTTAAGGTCCTGACACTCATGGACTGAGATGGGAGTGGTAGCCTTGAAGATCTCCAAAAAGCCTTTGGGATTACATCTGGGGAGAAAGTCTTGGTAACCTGAACTCTGTCTTTCAGGAGAATAATAAACACATGGAAAACTTATTTCTTCAATCTATTCATTAATTTCTTCATTTGCCTATTTATTCAGCACCCCTCTGTGAGAGGCACAGAGCATTTGGTACTGGGAATACAAAGGTGTGGTCCTTGTTCTCAAAGTCCGTGAGGGTAAGTTACGTCTCCAATTGTGGTGATAAGTTAGGCCAGAGGTCAGCAAACTTCTTCTGTAACGGGAAAGATAGCAAGCATTTTAGGTTTCATGGGCCATAAAATCACTCTTGCAACTACTCAACTCTGCCATTGTTACATGAAAGCATAGGTCATTTGTAAAAAAAAAAAAAAAAAATACGGGTGTGAGCATATTCTAATAAATATTTGTGGACATCAAAATGTGAATTTCATATAATTTTCGTGTATCATATAATATTATTCTTCTTTTGATTTTTTCCCAAGCATTTAAAACTGTAGCAGCCATTCTTAGTTTATAGGCTGTACAGAAACAGGCAGTGAATCAGATGTAGTTGGCAAACCATACATTGCCTACCTCTGATCTAAGACATGGTCACTGCTATGGTTTGAATTCGTCCTCCAAACTTCCTTTGTTGGAAACTTAATCTCCAAATTCATATGTTGATAGTATTTGGAGGTGGTGCCTTTGGGAGGTAATTAGGACTAGATAAAGTTATTAAAGTGGAGTCCCCAGTGATGACTCTGGTGGCTTTATAAGAAGAGGAGAGACCTGAGCTGACATGTTCTTGCCCTCTCATCGTGTGATGCTCTCCGCAATGTTATCATGCAGCAAGAAAGCCCCCACCAGATGTGGCCTCTTAACATCAGACTTCACAGCCTCCAGAACTGTAAGAAATAAATTTCTTTGTAAATCACCTTATCTGTGGTATTCTGTTATAGCAACAGAAAACAAATAAGACCGTCACTGATAGTTTAGATCTGTGATTCCTAAGTCCAGCTGCTGCTCGCCTTAAATGAAGATCCAATCAACACTGTAGGTGTAATTCTTATCTCCCCGTTGCCCTTCTACTTCTCTCAATCTCCTGACCCTGACTCTCACTCCACAGGTCTTTCTATAAAACTGAAATCTTTGTATAAATTTATGATACTTCTGGGGACATCTGGGGACTTTTTTTTTCTTATGAGAAAATGAAAAGGACTCCAGTGACTATTTGGTCTTGAAAAGTTTAATTTAGTTTTTTTCTTTATTCCCTTTCCCTATCTCCATTCTGGAAATTAACATAAAAACTCATTCTGGCTAAATTCCCAATACATTTTCACAGTGAGCATTTTCTGAAGTGAAAATTAGTAGCTTCCTTGCAGTTTTCATCAGGAATGTGAAATTGTGGAGCTCACAGGGGTGGAGAACTCAAACCCCATTTATGAATTAATACATGCTGTTGAGGGTACCTCACGGTCTGCAGAGTGCTGGCGAATCTTTTCTACAGAATCCTGAGTATCTAAATAGTATATTTTAATTTCCCTTCTCATTGAACCAGTGAGAAAATACCATTTTCTATTTGCAAAAATGAATGTTGTAACAACTAGTACCTATATAAGATTACATTATTTACACCATCCTTAGGGATTGGCAGCACCTGGGGCAAGTTACAGTGTATCTTTCTAGTTCCTCCTCCTCCTTCCCCAGTCCCGATTTTTATCCAGGTGAAATCTAGTTACAGTGAGCATTAAGGGCAACCTCAAATGGAAACCAGTGTTAGTGGGGATAGACATACGGTAGGGGACACGGGGAGATGACCTCTGCCTTAGTCTAGCTCTGGCCAGTTGGGCTCTGAAGCAGCCTTGAATCCTTCAGTCTCAGGACCTAAGCTATTGGGCTAGCATCATTTTTTTTTTTTTTTCTAGGAATGGCTCCGGTCACTCAGGTCCAAAACCTGTAATGGTATAGAATATCTGGCTTCTCTGGCAATTTATAGGGGCCACGGAAAAGTAAATCAACTTGTAATTGTTAAAGGCATTTGTAGGCTGAAATCAGATAGATCTGGATTTGAATCCTAGTTTTTCCCATTGGAAGCCACTGTAGATGTCAGAAAAAATAACTAATTTCTTTATGTATTAGTTTTGATAGCTATGAAATGGAGAAAAAAACCTGTCTCATAAAATGAAGATGAGGATTAAATGAGATAGTAAATGCTCAATAAAAGGCTGAGGAGAGCATTTAGTAACAACTCGTTACAAATGCTACCACTCAAGAGTTTCTTTTTTTCCCTTCACTCATGCTGCAAACATTTATTAAACTGTTGCTTCCTTCTGAATATATAGAAAAATGGAATAGATGTACAAAATGAAATGGAGGAGCTTGCATTTGAGTAGAAAAGGCAGCATCTACTTCAGCAAGTGTTATACAGGGGGTAAGCACAAAACAGGCATAGCCCAGCCGAGTGGCCCCCAGAGGCCAGAGTCATTAGCACACCTGAGGATATCAAAGAGGAAGTGTTTAAGCTAAGTGTTACAGGATGAATAGAAGTTTTCCAAGTAGTCAAGGGTGAAAGTATGTTTCCACTAGAGATATAGTGCAAGAGTTTGGTTTTGCTAGAGTTTAAGGTAGTGGAGAAAGTGGTCACACAGGCTCGGGAAAGACGCTGAGGCCAGGTGATGAGGGCCCCTGAATGTCACACTAAGGAGTTTGAACTCTGTCATACTCAGTGGGCCTTTACCACGTGAGGAAAAGCAGAATGACATTAATGAGGTGATGCTCTTCCCACCTCTAAATGTGGCTGACCCAGAATAGAGACCCTGGAAAGCTCAGTCACCACTGATGCATCCAACCCTTCACTTATACATGAGGAACCTGAGGCCAGAGATCAAGTCACTCTGCAAAACACCTGACCAAGCATGAACAAAACAAGAATAGGTTATCTAAGTCTAGTGCTTAAACTTCCTCCACATTCAGATCCTCATTTAAATCCAGGCTGCTTCATCTAAGCCCTGCATTCCATGTACTGAATTCCAATATAAGTACTGTTTCTGGGTGCTTTACTGAATAACTGCGTCTCCCCCATCTTCTGAAAGCCAGCACTGTCAGCCCTGCCCACTGGAAGTGGGGACCTCAGCTAGGAAGAAGGATAGGGGTTTTCCAAGGAGAAAATGAGTCGATTGTAATGCCTTACAGATGCAGAAACAAATTCAAAACCAAAAACAGATTGAGAGACGTCCTTCTTTCCCTCGAATTTGCAATCGCTGTTTTAGCACTGGAAACCACCGCATCACGCAGTAGCTGCTCCCTGCTCTTATTACCCTCAGCCGCTACCCAGTCCTTCCTTCCCCAGGGCCTAGCAGGAAGCACGCCAGCCAAAATGTGTGGGTGTGCCTGTGTGTGTGCACGAGTGTGTTTGTGTTTTCATATTACAGATACCTGGGGAACTCGCGCCCTAGAGCAACAGAGCAGGGGCTTGCTTGGGTCTCCTCCCTATCAGGGCCCAGAAAAAGGGGTAGAAGCTGGCTTCACTTCCAGCTTCCGCAGGCTCGGTTCCAGTAGCGCCTCCGCTTCTCCAGACCCTGGGCGCTTGCCTCTCTCCTCCCTTAGCAACAGGGAAGCTGTGGATACCAACGGAGGGTGGGAGCCCGGGAGGCTGCGGGTAGCCCGGGCGCCCAGGGGCGGCGGCGGCCCAGCCCAGGTGCCCGCGCACAGGGGACCTCGGTGCGGAGCCACCCCTCGAGCGCGACTGTCGCAGCGCCAGCGCGCACGGGGCCCCACGCACCCACCCTCCGCACCTGCCGCGGGGTCCAAAAGGGATCCTGCAAAAATGAGCCATTCTCACCCCGCTGGGTAAGTGACAACTGGAGCTTTTCCACGCTGTGGCAGGTGGCGGCTTCAGCCAGCTGCCCCTCCTCCTCCCTACTGCTGCGGAGGGAAGGGGCGAGAGGGGAGCGAGGGGGAGGGCTGGGGAGAGGAAAATATATACGAATTCTGGGTTGCAGCGAGGATGGCAGAAATCCCAGGCATCATGTCTCCTCCCTCCCCTTCTTCGTTTCTTTCACCCACGTTCGCCCCTTTTGAAATTTTCACCCTGGAAGGATTAAAAAATGGAAGTGAAAAACGCATACATTAAGCAAGGACCTTCGCTGGGATCAAGAAGATCCTGTGGTGTGGAACATGTGTGTTTAGATGCAAAAGAAGAGGTTACCAAAATAAGTATTCGTTTGGAGATTTGAGAATGAGAGATGCATTCTCACCTTAGCTTACATATAAGCGAGGTGTGAGTTCATTCAGTATTGAAAGATGTTTCATTGGGAAAAGGGGGTATTATTTCAGGGATTTTTTTCTGCCCAATCTCAAAAGGACCATAAGGGTCTTTAAAAAGTATTTTAATAAAGGAAGGTTATATGGCACAGGAAAAGAGAGGGAGGAGTTGTGTGCCTGTGTATTTACTCATGATCTTCAGTTGCTTTAGGTAGGTGAACCCCTTAGATAACCTATTTTGGCAATTTTCAATGTATTCTAGAAAGAACACCGTCATTATTGGCTGTTGCAAAAAAAAAGTTTCTTTTTTTTATTGGAAGGGAGAATATCCAATTTCCTCCTGAATTAAACAATGTAATGCATATTAGACAATTTTTTATTATGATACATCTAGTAAGAAGATAAATATCCTAGTCAATCTTGCAATTAAATTGAAGGCACTTTCCTTTTTAATTGCATTTATTGCACATTTTTAGGAGCAGCAAATTAGCAGAGGACAACATATTTGAGATCATTTGGAGTTTGTGATGTTTGAAGTACCACATTAGTCGTTGTGTTGGAACTTATACCCAAACTTCAAGATTTTACTTTTTAATGAATTCTCTGAGTGTAATGGTGTAAATGAAAATGTTTGAAAAAACTAAAGCCATATAAGGTGCCACGTTGGAAATCAGTTTCAGAACTTTTAGAAAAGTGATATAGCTATGATTACATAAACTTTTTGTTTTATCTCAAGTTGAATTTAATTTAGGTACTTTTTAACATTTTGATGCTGAACTCCTGTGCAATTTTTAGTTATCTGTGGGTCATGTAAGATGCTACGTAAGATGCAAATAGCGCTATTTTTCAGCAGCTGATGTTTGCAGTATGTTTGCATTTGGGAAAATAAATATGTCAGTCATGGTTGTCTTCCTATGTTTTTCAAGTTTTTGGCTAGTTAGAATCTGATTAGACCATTTAATAATCTATTTTAAAATGTGAGAAAAATGTAGCTATTTATTAAACTGTGCATGATTAAGGTTTCAGAAACGGAAGTCAAATTTTTCTGAAGTTCCATTAGTTCCAAGCCTATGGGGAAAAGGGAAATTTGTGATTTAATGCAAGAGTATGTTTCATGGTACTCTTCAGGAAAGGTGTTAAGATGGCAACAAATACTTTGCACTTAAATGGTAAGCTCCGGAAAAGTAGGCACCATATTGTATTAATTTCTCGGCTCCCTTTACTTAGGACAGTGTTCAGAACAAAATAAAACTCAACAAGTGTGTGTTGAATAAATGGTATTGCCGGATGGTCCATCCAATCTAGAGATGCATGTATTCGGAAATGAAAATTGTGTTAGAACTAAATATTTATTATGTGCATACGATGTGCCAGGCTCCATTCTAGTGTTTTATACGAACTACCTTATTAAATCTTCCCACTCATGCTGGTTTTTAGTCACCCTCATTTTTACAGATAAGGAATTTGAGGACTTATTGGGGGAACCCGCCCCCAATATTTCAACATAGATTCTTTATATTTTCCATGAGTGTCAGCCAGCTGAGAAATAAAGAGAGACAGTATAAAGAGAGGAATTTTACAGCTGGGCCACCAGGGTGACATCACATATTGGTAGGACTGTGATGCCCACCTGAGTCTCAAACCAGCAAGTTTTTTATTAAGGGTTTCAAAAGGGAAGGGGGTGTAATAACAGACAGTAGGTACAAAGATCATATGCTTCAAAGGGCAAAAAGCAGAACAAAGATCACATGCTTCTGAGGGAACAGGACAAAGGGCAAAAGCAGAACTACTGATAAGGGTCCAACAAAGATCACAAGGCAAAGGGCAAAAGCAGACCTACTGATAAGGGTCCAACAAAGATCACAAGGCCAAGGGCAAAAGCAGAACTACTAATAAAGGTCCAACAAAGATCACAAGGCAAAGGGCAAAAGCAGAACTACTGATAAGTGTCTATGTTCAGTGGTGCACATATTGTCTTGATAAACGTCTTAAACAACAGAAAACAGGGTTCGAGAGCAGAGAAACGGTCTGACCACAAATTTACCAGGGTGGAGTTTTTCCCCACCCTAGTAAGCCTGAGGGTACTGCAGGAGACCAGGGCGTATATCAGTCCTTATCTCAACCACATAAGACAGACACTCCCAGAGCAGCTGTTTATAGACCTCCTCCCACGAATGCATTCCTTTCCCAGGGTATTAATATTAATATTCCTTGCTAGGAAAAGAATTTAGCAATCTCTCTCCTACTTGCATGTCCATTTATAGGCTCTCTACAAGAAGAAAAATATGGCTTTTTGCCCAACCCCACAAGCAGTCAGACCTTATGGTTGTCTTCCCTTGTTCCCTAAAAATCGCTGTTATTCTGTTCTTTTTCAAGGTGCACTGATTTCATATTGTTCAAACACACATGTTTTACATCAATTTGTATAGTTAACAAAATTATCACAGTGGTCCTGACGTGATGTACATCCTCAGCTTATGAAGATAACAGGATTAAGAGATTAAAGTAAAGACAGGCATAAGAAATTATAAAAGTATTATTTGGGAACTGATAAATGTTCACAAAATCGTCACAATTTATGTTCCTCTGCTGTGGCTCCAGCCAGTCCCTCTGTTCGGGGTCCCTGACTTCCTGCAACAAGGACTGAGAAGTTTCTAGAGGTAGCATTGCTAGGAAGGGTAAGGGCTGGAATACAAAGCCAGACAATATAGTATCAGAGTCATTTCTCTTCACCATCACACTATGTTGCCTCAGATGGTCAACAACTGAGATGTGCAGGAGCCTAAATATATAAAAAATTGTTTCTGGATCAGACCAACATCTGATAGAGGATGGCTGTATGTAAGTATCTAGTATTTTGATAGATGATTAGAGGCTAATTTTGTAATAGTGTGTGTGTATACATTTTTTGGTTGTAATTTATCAAAAGTAAATGAAAACAATAAGCACAAATACAACAAATCTAAATGTCTTAAAATTCACCCAAGAACAAAATTATTTGAATTGCTAAAGTTTTTCCTCAAATAAAAGTAGTGACTTTTTCTTGCTTATGTTACCATTTGGAAATAATAAAAGTTTCAGTAGCAAATAAAAGGTTTCATTAAAGCTGAGAAGGCTTTTCTATCATTACTGAAGCAGTTTGTACTTATTACATTTTAAGGGTAAAATGGTAACAAAGTGCAGTTATACACTAAAACAAAAATTTTAAATCCCTCAAATGCCACCAATCAATAAATGATGTCCTGATTCCTTCTCTTAGTGCTTCCTTTGATTTCCATTGCTTACTTAATTACAGCATGAAGCACTTGATGTAAAAATTGCAAAGGGCCTGTGCCGGCTTTGTTCAGATAGAGTTAGGAGTAAATAAAAATGATTTTTAAAACTTCTGCCAAAGATAATAGAGATTTTGAATCTGAGCTGCATCATAATTTGGTAGAAGTCAACTATAAAATACCATTTCCAGCATTGCTATCTTGAATGAAATTGTTTTAGAGTGGAAAATTACAATTGATTGTCCTTCTAGTTTGCTAAATCTCACTCATGTTGCTATTTATGTGTGTGTTTGTGGGTTGTGCATGAGTTCTAGAGGTGGAATGGTGATTTTATATCCCTCAGTCATGCATAAGGCTAAAATGATATGTCTCTTCTGGCTCAAGTTGGCTTTCTGTGTGAAAGATACACTTGGCTGTAAATAGAGATAGTTGCACTCATCTGTAAATTTTCTTTGAGGAAGGAAGAATGAGAAGCATTATAGCTCATGACAAGAAAAAAATGCAGAAGACATATGTTTTGAAAGACTTTTCAAAGGTTTAGAAGCATTTTTTGTTAGTTTAGGCTTATTAGTTTATACCCTTTTAATGTAAAGAAGTGTTTCTGTAATGACAGAGTACACTGAAGCATGGTAAAGAAAGAATTAATACATCCTTCGTGCTCCCTGATAACGCAGTAGTTTTTCATCGAAGGCAGATTAAAAACTACCGTTAGATCAAGCTGTCAATTTTACATAGTATGTGTATCCAGGAGAGACAGCAATGATAAACCCACCACATTATTTCCTAAAGAAAGGTCCATTGCATTCTTAAGTAGCATACGTTTCTTGCCTTCCGAGTTAGCAAACTGGGATGTACTTTGGATAGCTACAGTAACATTCTAGTGTGTTTGTTACCCACTCGCACCACCAAAATTATCTCTTTCACACAGAATTTCAGACTTTAAGTCATTAAATATTTAAATTAAACTTTGGTAGTTTCTATTCACCCTCCTGTTAAATATTAACAAATTAAGGAGTAAATTGATTGTGCTTAAATGAGTTGAATTGCACAGGCTTATTTCTTGTGGCTTCCACTGTAAAGCATTTCATGTTATAGATTCTGCTCTTTTAAATATATATATATATGTCTTTTCGTCTCTTACTCCTTTAACAAACATGTTCATGTAAGTAGATGGGAATGGAAAGGGGTTTGTTATGGCAATGTCATTTAATTCTTTGAATTCCTTCAGAGTTATAAGCCAAAAATCACATAGTGATCACACACAAAAAATGTTTTTGATGATCTTTCAAATGACAGCTCAATTAGGTCCTTCTTCAACTATATTGAAATCTAAGCATTGGAAACTACAGTGTTTGACTTGCAATTAGATTTGTTGCCCAGTCATGAAAGTCATTTGTTGTATTAATACCTGTGCAATACTTCAAATTGTCTGTTTCTCAGATGTTTTTCTAAGCTCAAAGCACTACCTAATAAGACCACCAGATGAAGAGAGATGTGTCCTTCTGCTGGAAAATTCAAAGATAATTATAAAAAAGTAGGTGGAAATCAACATGACTGGAAGTGCATTTTTCAGGAAGATCAATTTTAAGGGAGTACAAAGCAAACTTGAGCAATAGAAATTGATTCCCTTAAAACAATTGTATTGGCCTGTTCTTACACTGCTATAAAGATACTTCCTGACACTGGGTAATTTATAAAGAAAAAAGGTTTAATTGACTTATATTTCTGCATGGCTGGAGAGGTCTTAAGAAACTTACAATCATGGTGGAAGGTGAAGGGGAAGCAAGGAACGTCTTACATCGCGGCAGGAGAGAAAGCAAGTGAAAGGGAAGTGCCACACTTTTAAACCATCAGATCTCATGAGAATTCCCTCACTGTCACAAGAACAGCGTGGGGGAAAGTGCTTCCATAATCCAATCACCTCCTACCAGGTCCCTCCCTCAACATGTGGGGATTAAAATTGGAGATGAGATTTGGGTGGGGACACAGAGCCAAACTATATCAACTATCCTTATCCAAGTTCCCCCAGGAAAGTCTTTGGGTTTCTCTCAGTCTCTGCTGAGAAAAAGCATCTCTAACTAGGAGGATAGGTGGAGATGTGCCTAACTTATTTTGATTATTAATAAATCCATGCTAGGTTTTCAGGGAGATGGGAAAATAAAACTTCTGATTCAATTCTGAATTTAAAAATCAGCCCCAAATATTCAGAACCTGAGGTAAAGTTTAATTATTTTTGAGATTTTTAATTTCTAGAGCTATCACTTTCAATTAAAACTTTAGCCACTGAAGGTAGTACTGAAATAATCTTCTAACCTTTAGTTATTCATTTTGGTACAGACCAAGAGAAGCGGTGTGCAGACTGAATTATTGGAATTTCCCCTGCTATGGCTTACTCGCTTCCCCACACAAATAGTTGAGAATAGTGTATGTTATGGAATGACTCCATACATGTCAATCAGTTTAAATAAATCTGTCAAATTAGATGAGGATAAAATTTGCAAAAACAAAAAATCTAAGATTAAACATTCATATTGGTTTGTAAGTGTGTTTGTCACCTTTTTCTAAACTGGAAATCCTAAATGATATATTATGTGTATGATTCATATAAAAAAAAGATAGAGGAAAATCAGCTGAGTCATAGACAAAATAAAGACCTTGGCATCACAAAAAAATAGTGAACAGATATATATTTATGCTTTTAATTAAAAAAATTTAAGGTAAACATATTCATATACAGTTATTTCATTAATTTTACTTTCTGTTTAACTGACCAGCTACTAATCCTGATTATATTGAATAGGAAGACTTGTGCAGTGCCCTACTTGTACAATGTCTACATACTCAAGGGAGAATTATTTGAATCTGTAGGCACTGCATTTTGATGTTTCCTTTGTTTATTTCTTTGGCTTAGATCCATGGTTCTAAAACTTCAGCATACAAAAATTGCTGAATAGTACATTGAACACACAATCATGTGTTTTGCACTTCATGGGTTAAATAAGTGATTTTCAAGGATAGATTTTTTTTTTTTTTTTAACCAAGTAGTATATTTGCATCTTGTGCTAACTAAAAAGTTGACCCAAACATAAGATAGGATTTACTATACCTCTGGGTTCCAGCACAGCAGAAGTCATTTGTTTCTTTCACTGGCCAGAAGCTCTAAAATCACTCTCTTCTTACACAAGTCCCAGTAAAGAAACACATCCTTCATTGACAACATCATTGCTGCAAATTGTCATATCAGGAAATATACTCGGATTAAAGTAATTCACCTGAGAGCTTGCCTTTTTGGATTAATGTTTTTCTGGAGGAAAGAGAAAAAGATGTGACAAGTTGAATAGTGCAGCTTGAAAAATCATACCTTACTGAGACTCTTTCAGTATTAGGATTAAAAATTTTTTTGACAATTGTAAAATCATTGCTTCCACAGTGAGCCACAAGAAGCATACTTTAAAAGTGAAGAACATTGAAGAGTGTAGATATATAGATTTCATATAGATCTGGATTCTTTAATAATTTCTTATTCTCTTGTGGGTCTACTCGATCTTGCTGTCTTTATCCCCTTGTCTCTTTTGTATGGTTAACTTTTTTGGTCGATGAGCAGGTTACTGTGAAGTGCAGTTTTTTCTGACAGTGAAAGCATGGTTTCCCCATGCTCTGGGGACTTTCTTAGAGATCCTCATTATCCTCTTCTCTTTCTTCTGAGCTATCTACATGAATGTTCTGGGATGTAGAAGGTATCTATGCCCTTTTTTGATGGTCATCAATGATCTTTTTCTGTTTGCCAGCACAGATAATTCAGAATCAAGTTATGGTATTTTGGGTTTTTATGTACTCAGAAAAGATGTCCCTTATTTCTTCTGTCTAAATCCATGATATATACTTAGGTTGGTCACCTTTCTGGTTATTTCTGTGTCATGGACTTCATTGTGCCACCCTCCCTTCTGTCTGCCTCCCCCTCCCACTGTAATTTATATGTTGAAGTCCTAACCCTCAGTTCCTCAGAATGTGACTGTATTGGAGACGGGGTCTTTAAAGAGGTAATTAAGGTTAAATCAGGCTAGTATCTGGACCCTAATCCGATGTGACTGGTGTCTTCATAAGAAGAGATTAGGACAAAGACATGCTCACAAACATGGCCATCTGCAAACCAAAAAGAGAGACCTGAAACAGACTCTTCTCTCATGGCCCTCAGAAGAAACCAACCCTGCTGACACCTTGATGTCAGATTTCTAGAACCATGAGAAAATAAATTTTTGTTGTTTGAGCTACCTGATGCCTTGTTATCGCAGCCCTACCAAACTAACGCAACCTGTTTGTAGCTGTTGATGCTCTTCATTACTTGGCTCTGCAAAGGCTGAAAGTGGTTTTTATGAGAAATGCAGAATCATTTAAAATAAATGATTGATTGATTGATAACATATGGGGGTCATGGGGGTCTTAGTCAATTTGGTCTGTTAAAATAGAATACCATAGACTGGGTGGCTTATAAACAATAGAATTTTATTTCTCACAGCTCTGGAGGTTGGGGAGCCCAAGAGACATTTGCAGGGTCTGGTGAGGGCCTGCTCTCTGGTTCACAGATGGCCGTTTTTTTTTTTTTTTTGAGACGGAGTCTTGCTCTGTCGCCCAGGCTGCAGATGGCCATCTTCTTGCAGGGCCCTCACATGGCAGAAGGGGTGAGAGAGCTTTCTGAGGTCTCTTTTTTAAGACACTAATTCCATTCATGAGGGTTTTTACCTTCACCTAATCAACTCCTAAAGAACCCATCTCCTAATACAATAACATTGTGGGTTAAGATTTCAACATATGAATTTTGGGGTGATACAGACGTTAAGTCTATAACATGGAGAATGGAGATTTGAAGCCAAAAGTTCAAAAGGGAGATAAAAGTCAAAGCTAACAAAAAATATAAGTAAAGACTTAGTGGGGAGAAATAATTAAGATAATAAATCAATGATCTCTACAGGTAAGTGTTGAACTGTTAAGTCTGATTAGTAATCTAATTACTTCCTACCTCTCAGTGCCTGATGCTGGTTGGAACAGAAAATTCAACATTTTAAGCTGATGATCCATTTTTATGCGACTGTTATTATTTTTCTATAATAGTCATAAACATTTACAAATTAATGAAAATTCTTAGGGCAAAATATTGAAGCAAGGAAAGAAACAGCAGGGAACTAAACAGACAATATAAATTGCACATAGTAGTTATGAAACAGCATTAAAAGCTAAGGATTTTAAATTGAATTGAATCATAGTGTTTTATAGTAGCAGTTAATTTGGCATTCTCTATATGCCATGGATTGTAATATTTTATATTTGTGAATATTATTTGGCTCTCATACAAAGAAGCTGTTTCTCTTCATTGCTTGCTCCAAGATATTTGCCATAATATTGTTTCTGTTGTTTAGACTGAAATAAAATAATCTGCTGTAAATTAGAATAATAGAGTTAGAAGGAACTTCAACTTTCTGGGTACTAGGGATACAAGTGTTTTTTTTTTTTAATCTTCCTTTTTGTATTTATCTGTATTTTGAAAATTTTTTACTTTGAGCAGAAAAATACCATGAGGAAAATCAAAATCATTTGAACTTCTACATCCATAAATAATTATAGTTTCCATTTTTATTATATTCCTATTTATTGTTCAAGTAGATTATTCTGTTTTTAAAACTATACTGATAAAGCTATACTACTTAAAAAGCTGCTTCTAAGACTATTTTGTCTTTAAAGTTATACCAACAAGTACCACACAGATACTTTCCTTGTAGCATTTGAATAGTTTTTATATCTCCCATGTAAATTGCAAACTCCATAGGGTGGAGACCATACCTGTCTACATCTTTGGGTTCTCATTGTATCCCAGGACTATGTCCCAAACTTAGCTCAATAATTCCTACCATATGTCTCTGACTTTAGTGACCTTAGGAATACATTCAGCTGAAAGTAACAGAAAGCCAAACTCCTAGTGGCTTAAATAATAATAAAAGTTATTATTTATTTTACGAGTAGTCCTACAGGTAGGTGATTATATTTTTTAGTAATATCAGGACTTGGGGCAACATTTTTTAATTTTTTTCTGTGTTAGCAAGATGACTGCCCTAGATTCAGGCATTATATTCTTATCAAACCACTCCAAACCAAAAGGAAACAGATGGGTAAGAAGAAGACTTCTTTTTTTTTTTTTTTTTAACAAAAATCAGGAAGGACACCATTTTTAGAACCCTTCCATTAGACTTTCCTTTATATCTCATGGACCATAACTGCAGCAATGGACATGCCTTGCTATAGGAGAGAGTAGGAAAGGGTGTATTTGACTTTCTAACTTCTTCTATGAGAGATAGGCAAGGAAGACAAGTTTGGGAATGGCTTCTTGTAGCCAGTCAACCATGTCCACTACAGAGCTTTAGTGACTGGCTGCTACTGGACTTCAGCTGAGTTTTAGATTGTCATATTTGCCAGATAGTTGTTGTGTGACCCTAAGCAAATTTTGTAATTTCTCTGATTCTTGTTTTTTTCCATCCTTGTGGGATTTATATCTGCTTTGTAGTTGTTGTTATGGTTAAATTAGATGCTATAGTACATGTAGCACAGGGCCTGACACATAGTATATGTCAATATGTTCGCTTGGTGTCTGGTAGCTTATAATACTGATGGTACATAAGTAGGCACAGATTTCTACAGGACAACCTCCATACCTAAGTCCTGAGCTAGATGCAGAGTTGGGTTAATTGGAGAAGGCATCCTGGAGAGAGTAATTTGGGGAAAGAATGTTGAAGAAGGGGAAAGACATAAAATGATATATCTGGAAACATTTTTAATTTTTTTAGAGATGTGATCTCACCATGTTGCCTAGGCTGGTCTCAAACTCCTAAGCTCAAGCAATTATCCCACCTTAGCCTCCCAAATAGCTGGGATTACAGGCGTGAGCCACCATGCCTGGTTGGGAAACATTTTTAAATAGTAAAAAGCACTCTTTAAAAACATGGTATAATTTCAGTCATCACTGCAGTAGTCTATTGTGACCTCAAATAAGTGAGAGGAGACAGCAGCGTTACCTATTTAGGTGACATGTTCTTAGAAGCAGGCAAGCATGCTATAAAACCATGTGAAAGCTGACCTGTAAGGAGAAGTTAATGCCTCTAATTAACTTTTGTTTTTAAGTTCTACTTACTGTGTCTTACTTAGTTTTTGGAACCTTGAGTAGAACACTAACTGTACATACCAAATTAGGATTTTTCCTTTTTTTTAACAAAATGATATTTGCCTTCAATTTTAAGTCATAAATTAATTTCAGATTTATTTCTGATCATCTCCTAAGCCTTTATAAAAATGAGTTTGAACATTTTTTTTTCTGTTGAAGTCAATAGTTTGGAATCTCTCTGCAACTGCAACAAATGAATATTTCACCACAACTCATAGGGATTTATGTAAGATTATGACTTTTAAAATCTTCTTTCCCATAGTTCTTCTTTCCTTTCAGTCAAGCTGGAGACATGGAACTTCAATTCATGCTGGAATCTTCCAGAATAAAACCTTAGGGAGTGAGTGAGGCTGGCCTCAGGCTGCAGTGTGTGAAGACGAATATTGAGATTCCAATCCTTGGTGAGGAGACTGGCTCAGAAAAATTAATGGAAAGTCTGATGTTTCAGGGCCACATGCAAGAGCATGAAGCAAAAATCAAACTTGAGAATGCTGTGACAGGGAGAAGGAGAACTCAGGAAGGGTGATTAAAAGACAGAGATATTCAGAAACTGTAGTCAGGAGTGTGGGCAAAAAATGGGAACATTTCAAAAAACGAATGAATAAATTCCAACTGTTTGAAATGCATCTTTCCCACTTTTTTCTCTTCCTCTAAATTAAGAGGACTGATATTCCAAAGAGAAAAAAATCAATGTCCAGTGCAAAAAACTATGAGATAAACATGCTATTTCAGAAGAGGATTTATTTTTGGAGTCAGAAGGATGTAGCTTTAAATTCCAGTTATGCTTTATGTAAACTCAGGAGAGTTAATTTCTGCTTCTTATTTTCTTCCTTCAAAAATACGGGGCTAATAAATATCGACATATAATAGGTACTCAGTGAATGGCACCTATTGTGTATTTATTTTGATCTTTGTGTAAAGCATATGTTGCTTAAGTCTTTAGGATTTAATTCTTAAGGGACATAAACCCCAAATAAATAAAATATACAGTTCTAAATAAGCAGACATGTCCCAAGCTAATTGGAAGGGAGCATAGAGAAGGTGTTTCCAGTCAATAAATCACTTTCTTGTTCAATTAAACTAATTTCTTTTAAATGACAACCTCTTCTTAGATTCATGAGTCTTTAGAAAGAAAATTAACATTGACCTACCAATTCATGACCCCTCAAAATGAGGTTGCTCCTTTAAGGAAATCATTCTCTGAACAACCGAGAATTTTAATAAAAATGGAAGCAATGACCCAGAACATTTGTACCTCTCTAGCACACTTGCTCTTTTTATCAAATTTGAGAATTCAAGACAAACTCATGAAACTGCATCATTGCTTTGACATTGACAAATGGTAGAAAGACTGGTGAAAATCTTATGGGTATTATTTTTAAATGGCTGAGCATTTAAAATTTAGTCAACCTCTTTAACCTTTGCCCAGATGTCATTACCATTTTAAATCTTACTACTGCTCATAAGAATTACATTTTAGGGCACTTAGGAGGTTTTTAACATGGTTGATTATATTTTCCTTCTCAACACACATAGTAAGTTTATTGATTTGTTCTCTTTGGTGTCTGGCTTTTCTGTTTTGGTTTTTCTTCCCTTTTTCCTTTCCTTCTTCTTTTTTTCTTTCTCATAGTATCTCGCTCTGTGGGATCATTTCTGAACATTTTCCCATCGTACATTAAAATAGTACTATTCACATTGAAAGAATATGTGAGAGTCTTTTAAAAATTTGCCAAGTTTGATTCAGATAAGCCGACCCTATGACTTGCATCACAGAAAACTAGTGGAAATCACTGACAGCCATTAGGTACCATTCATAAGCATTTGTGGAAATACCCAAAGACTAGAAAGTAACTGAAAATTATATATACATGAGTAAAAGTATTTATGTGTATATGTATATATATACACATAATATATATATTATATATATACACATATACACTTGTATACACATATATACACATATATACACATGTGTATATATATACACACTATATATATATATACACACATGTGTCTGAATGTGTACACACATGTATATTGAGCCTTCTTATAATCAATGGATGGTAGTTTAAAGAGTTTAAGTAGGCTATTTGTATCTATAAAAGACTGTGTTCCAAGATCAAATATAAATAAAGAGTGATCAGATTTCCAAGCCAACATAGCCCTCTAAAGTATATTTGACACACAATGGTAACTGCCTTTATCAACAATTTACAGTTTAATAATACTGTAAACTCAATTCCCTTTTATTATATTAATTTTATACTAAATTGTATTAGTCTGTTCTCACACTACTATAAAGAACTACCTTAGACTGGGTAATTTACAAAGGAAAGAAGTTTAAAGAGGTTCCTGGTAAGGTCTCAGGAAACTTGCAATGATGGTGGAAGGGGAACCAAACATGTCCTTCCTCACATGGTGGCAGGAAGGAGAAGTGCCAAGCAAAAAGGGAAGCCCCTTATAAAGCCATCAGATCTCATGAGAATTCACTCACTATCACAAGAATAGCATGAGTAGCATGAGGGTAACCCCATGATTAAATTATCTCCCATTGGGTCCCTCCCTTGACACATGGGGTTTAAGGGAATTACAATTCAAGATGAGATTTGGGTGGGGACACAGCCAAGCCATAGCATAAATAATCAACAAATTCCTATTTGGGTGACAGAAACTTGTGATCTCTCTCTCTGGGACTTTGTGTATGATTTCCCTGCTTCTTAGAATGAATCCAGATAGTACTTCTGTCCCCACAATTACCCACCCAAGTTTTACTTCTTCCCTCAACACTTGACTTGTCATTTAGGACCCAGTTCAGATTTCAGTTCTTCTTGGATACCCTTCTTGTACGAGTATAATTTACTTATTTGTGAAATGGGATAATAATCTGATACATAGGATGTTTTGCAGATTAAAAGAGATTGTGCATGCCGCACACAATAAACAGTTGCTGTTGTGATTGTAGCACACCATACTTCACTACCATTCTTTCATTGGTTGGATTGTCCCTTCAGGGCAGGGACTGTGCTTATGTAGCTGTGCAGCTTTGTAACCTTGGGATAGTACGAGGCCAGGCACATAAGCACTTTGGGTTTATTGCACAAAATAAGTACTCTAATCTCCTTTGTGTCTGGCAGCAGGCATGCTGACTGACTACCCTTCTCTCAGTTTTACCCTCTGGCCTTTAAAAGACAGTGGGTGTCATCTGTTTTTCCAACGGGGGGTTTTGGAACTGTGCATGTGTGTGCACAGGCACACACACACACACACACATGCGCCTGTGCAACAGGGGTGGAGACAGTAGCAGGAGGTGCTTCTAGCAGGAGGACAGTGTAAAGATAGGCACCATGGTACTCTCTTATCCCTGGACCTTTGCATGTGGTAATCCCTCTTCCTGGAGCAATCCTCTTGTAAGTTCCCGCGCCTGCCCCTCAAATGGCCAGGCACTTATTCAGTTCTCTTCTACTGGCTCAGACTTCATTTTCTTCCTGATTGTTTAAATCATCCCCCTGCTCCCAAGTCTCCTTACTGCACTTCTTCTATGATTCTAAACCATGGTTTATTTTCCTTTCAGAGCACAGGCAAATGTATATGTGGTTCATTTAAGAAGAAAGCACTGCTAATAACACAATAGCAACTAAGAGTGTCATGCACTGCGCTAAGCTCTTTACTTGCATTATCATACTAACGCTTAACAGAAATTCTATGATATAAGGCACAATTATTTTCCCCTTTTACAGATGAGGAAATTGAGCTTAATAGTGAGTAAACAACTTATTGGAACTCATAGAGTACAAGTGTCAATAGAAGATTTAAAACTGGGTATTTCAGAGGGTGGGGGTAAGTGAACAACACACTGGTAAGATGATCTCAGAAATGGTTAGAAACAGCCTGACTTTTTAAAAGAACCAGCCCTTAGGAAATTAACCTAATCTTTAGTGGAAAAAAATGACAGGCATTTGGATGAAGCTCTTTAGTACAATTTTATTTTTTTTCTTTGTATAATATGCTCAATAATATATTTAGAAAATATAGCCTACACAGCAGCATTTTTTTTTCCAAATGCACAATTGCTGGCAGAACCCACCTATTAGGTGTTTGTTGATTGTTCATTAACAGAGAAGCACTACTTACTACAGAGTTCCCTGAAAGGTTGGCCAAGGGTTTGTTTGGTCTGTATACGATTTGACTTCTCCCTCTGCTCAATGCTGCTTCCTCTCTTTTCCTTTCACAGGTGTTGATCACTAATAAACATCTTGTACCCAAAGCTGCATTTCAGCATGTGTTTTGAACAAATCTTGAGAATTGCTTTCCTCAAATTAGCTAAGATGGGAAAGGAGGACAAGGAATTGGGAAGTGGAGGGGAAAAGGAAGAGCAGAAGGAGGAGGAATACCTCATAGAGAACATTCAGTTTTATGGTTAAAGCAGAACAATCCTGGTTTGAATCCTGGATCTGCTTTTAACTAGTTATGGACTAGTTATCTAACCACTCTACATCTGTTAACTCATCTTTGAAGAGGGAAGATAATACTAACTCACAAGATTGTGTATATTATACAGAGTGTTTATGCACTACAAAAATTTAAGAAAGTACGCAATAAATGCTAGTGATAAAAATTCTTAGTTTCCAGAAGTTTCCATTCTGGTCACCTTTCCTCTGAACAGCCTCATTATCTCCCTTAGTTTTAATTTTTCTATTAATGCATATTTGTCAAGCTGCTACAATTTTTTTCTGTTCAAAGATGTAACATTATAAAGAGAAGAATTCATGGTATATGAAAGCATATACCATGTCTCATATGCAACTGGTCAAACTTAGTGTGTCTCCGGCCTACTGACTCCCATTCATTTCTTCCCCATTGCCTCATCTGTGAACACTGCAAAACTGTCTTGCCAGCAGTCAGCACAGTTGGAGACCAGTCTTGTTTTTACTAGTCACTTCAAACCATCATATTAAGGCTATAAATAAAATAATATTATGGTTCTCATCTGGCTTCATTGTTAGAATAAGCTGAGAAAAATTGTAAATCAATATTTAGCATAATTACTGAGATCTGGCAGGTTTGGATGCAAGTAAAAAAGAATGAAGAATGTAATATAAAATCATTTATATGATATCAGTTTAATCACCCCCTATAAAGTGACAGGCTGTAGAGATTCTTGGTGTAATTGTAGTTGGCAAAGAGTTTTCTTATATAGGAATATAAAATAATTGACCCTCATGTCAATTGTTCTATATTTGTCTTTCATCAAGTTTCTTCAAAAGGATATACTTTTCTGCCTCCCTGGGAACTATATTTTTTTCTAATGCAATATGTAGCATGCCACAAAGGCACCATTTTTTCAAACACAAGAAAAAACAAAAACAAATGACAAAAACAAAATTGTTAGTACGATCACTCATGTGGAGAGTGCTGCATTTAAAAAAGCCAAAATACATAAAACATGCTTCTGCCATAGACTACTTCTATTTATTGTCCAGAAGCAGAAAAGAAAGGTGATTATCCTCACATGTGGATTTTAAAAAAGGATATATGTCAAGGAATTGGACCAATATGCTTCATTTCCATTAACTGATTTGTACATTTACTCAACAAATCTTGGCTGGGTTTGTGACAGTTTACTGTGTGCATAGCTCCATACAACACCTTGTAGGAGGGTGTACAGGAAGAGAATTTTACATGAGTCTGAAGACAGTGATTAAACATGGGTGAAAGAAATTCTGGTGGAAGGTGGTGAGACAAGGACCCTAGGAAAGAGATAGGTACAATTTTATGGGAACTCCTGTGACATTTTGGCATGTTCTTTATTGATTTATTGGTGAACCCTCCCTACTTTTAGAACCTCAGCTTCCTGAATGTAAAATGAAGGAGTTTGCCAGATTCTATGTGGGTATTTTCACATGTGAATTTCTATATTCCAAAAATGATGAAGCTTTAAGCAAATATATTTCCAGACCAGTAAACTGAGATGTTCACTTCAGGGAGTAGTCCTAGCATTTTACTTGATGGATAATGGCTAGGTAAAGAAGATTGAATTATTGAGGGTCATGTATCTTATAAGGGGTAGAATTAGAATTGGAACGCAAGTCGAGGGCAAGGGCTCATGTGCTTTCTTGCTCTTCCACCTTCCACCATGCAATGACTATTTTGTGATGGAGTTGTTTCAAAAGTGATGGTAGAGGAATTCCCACAAGGGAGGGCCTCAAAATATCTTGTGATGGGGCCAGTTGGGATTCCAAAGAAAGAAACACTAAATGCCAAGGTCATCAGTCCAAAGCATTTATTAAGGGAACCTAGATGGAGAGTGCTGCAGCATATTCTCACAATGAACAGTGAGAGAAAAGGGATGTGCTCTCTAGGTGTGTCCATGGTGAGGGGGCCAGGGTATATGGAGATTATAGGAAATTTTAGGAAATTTGGTTCACAGCCCGGGCCAGTTTCTTTCTAGGAAACCCAGATAACTTTTTCAGTGCCTGGGAATGTTCAAGTCCTCAGTTTGGGTTCAGGCCTGCTGGGCAAAACCCACAGCTGGTTGGGTCATAAAGCAGTGAAGGCACTCTGATTTTTAGTCATGATACAGAAAAAAAGTGAAGGAACTGGGGAACCTTCAGTGACGCAGTGAGAAGGGAGAAGGCCCTCACCAGATGATGGCATCTTGATCTTGAACTTCTCAGCCTCCAGTATTGTGAGAAATAAATTTCTATTTTTTAATAAATTACCCATTCTGTGGTATTCTGTTACAGCAGCATTAAATGGGCTAAGACACAGACCTATCACCATCACATTCAGGGTCCAATGTTTCTGCTCCTGGCATCAGGCTTATGGGAGAGACCTTGCAGAACATAGAAGAATGGCCCTCAAAGATGTCCATATTCTAGCCTTCAGAGCATGTGGATCTGTTACTTTACATGAAAAGGAGGAATAAAAGTTGCAGATGGAATTAATATTGTAAATCATCTGACCTAAAATAAGGAAATTATTCTGGATTAATGTGGGTGGGCCCCATGTAATCACAAAGGTCCCTAAATGGGGAAGAGGGAGGCAGAAGAGCCAGAACCAGAGAGATATCATTGTGAGAAATAGTTGACCAGCCATGGCTGCATTTGGCAATGGAAAGGGCCCAAGACCCAAGGCATGTAGGCAGCCTCCAGAATATTGAAGGGAAAAATAACTGGATTCTCCTTTAGATCCTGCAGAAGGAATGCCACCTTAATTTGAGTTGTTTCTGTCTTCTGACCTCCAGAGCTATAAGATAATAGATTTGTATTGTTTTAAGCTACTAGTATGTGGTAATTTGTTATAGCAGCAATGGGAAACTAATGAACACTTTATTAATTTATATGGAATAAGTCACAATTTGGGTTAAATAAAACTAACCTGGTTGAACCAAAATTATTTTTAATATCTCCTCAAACAAGTATGCTTTTGAGGAAATTTTTAGTGCAAAGCAGGATGCAGGAATATATATTTAAGAGATTAGCTGAATTTAAGACTTCAGCACATTGCTTTTATGCTAAAATTATGAAGGAAAGTTATGTATTTGTTAATATAAGTCTGTAAGAATTTTTATTTGAAAGGTTTCTATCTCTGTAGTGGAGAACTGGGTGGATTATATTTCTCCGTGAATATTTCACCATTCACATTTTTCCATCATTATACTTAGCATGCTGTAGCCCTCACATTAGCAAGACCTGATGAGTGCTGTTCACTATGATTCGTTACATATTAGCAGGAATAAGCCTTAGGTTATATGGTCTTTGGCAAGTGATTTAAACTAAGGCTTGTTTTTCTCATCTACAAAATGGGGATGATCATATCTTCTGTTATGGACTGCATGTCTGTGTCTCCCCAAAATTCATATGTTGAAACCCTAATCCCCAATGTGATAGTATTTGGAGATGAGGCCTTTGGGAGGTAATTAGATCATGAGGGATTTGTTCCCTTATAAGAAGAGACACAAGAGAGCTGGCTTCTCTCTCTGTTCTCTCCCATATGAGGACACGATGAGAAGACTGTCATCTGTAAACAAGGGAGAGGGTCTTCTTCAAGAACCTAAACATGTTGGTACCCTGATCTTAGACTTCCAGCCTCCAAAAATAGTGTTTGTTTAAGCTACCTAGGCTATGGTATTCTGTTAGAGCAGCCCCAAAGAAACTAAGAGAAATTGGTACTAACAGTAGGATATACATATCTAAAAATGTGGAAGTGGCTTTGGAACTAAATAATGGGCGGAGGCTGGAAGAGTTCTGAGGTGCATGCTAGAAAAAGCCTAGATTGCCATGAGGCAATTTTTAAAGGTGATTCTTGTGAGGACTCAGAAACGAGAGAAAACCTCCATCTTCTTAGAGAATACATAAACAATAATAAACAGAATGTTGGTGGAAATACGGATGGTGAAGGTCATTTTAATGAGGTTTCAAATGGAAATGAGGAACATGTTATTTGAAATTGGAGAAAAGGCAATCTTATAATAAATTGACAAAGAATTGGCTGAACTGTGTTCGTATACTAGTGTTTTTGAAAGGCAGAAAAATTGAGGCAGAGGGTCACTTGTTCACAGTTATGGAGCCAGTAATGGTGGAGCCAGAATTGAACTGAAGCTAGAGTTGGCATTTCTCTATCTCTTTTCATCCCCAAAGGTAATGTAGACAGTGTGGGGATGGGTAGTACAGGGAGAGATGAGGGTAGAGTTACAGGGTGCTTCGGGCCAGAAGAAATAACATTATCAATGTGATCCATAAAGAAATATTGCCTTAGGTTTTCCTAAAACTGACTCACATTAAGCAATAATCTTGTTTTGGAGCTTTTCCACTTTAGTAAGATAAAAGAGCTGTAATAGTTAGATATTGTTCATATTACATGGGTCTAAAACAACTAGATGAGACTATGTATGTGAGAGTGCTTTGTAATCTGCAAAATGGAATATGGATATTACACTCCTTCCCCAGCTCAGGATTCAGTGCCTGACATGGAGATACTTGGTAATGAATTAGCTTATGATACAGGAAGAAATCTCTCTCTCTCTTTCTCCTCTCTCTCTCTCTTTCTCTCTCTCTCTCTCACATACACACCCAGACACAGACACACACACACGTGCACACACAGTGTGTATCTAGTGTGTGTATCTCCCCACTAGATTGGGAGCTCCATGAGTGCAGTGTCTGTGCCATCTCTGTGTCCCCAATGCCTTACAGAATAACCTAAAATTAGTCATTAAACAATAAGCTTTTGTGATTTAAAAAAACTATTATAGTGCCTTTCCTTTTAGCTGGGATTTTTATATGGTAGACTGTCTCTCTTTGGGATCAGGAGAAGGGATTGTTATGAATCACTGACTTTACTACAGAGCCACATTTATATATTACATGGTGGGAGGCAGGGTTAGAGGGTTAAGTGCTGAAAGGCCGCAGCTGGGAAGGTAGCACCCCGGTGACTCAGCTTTGGCTCCTCTAAACTTCAGGCCCTGAAGGATGTGGTGTGTGCACTGAAGTGAGGGAAACAGGAACCAGCATGGAGACAAGGTTGCTCTGTTTCCTCGGAGACTGTTTTCCCCAGTGCATTGAGCCAGGAAGTGGGTTTTTCCCCCACCTAGTGACCAGGGGATGGGTAGATAGTCTTGTTCATCACATAAAGAAACAAACGTGTTAGACTGGTCAGGCCAGTGAGTTGTGGGTCTTGGCATGACAACATAGCC
This sequence comes from Pan paniscus, assembly GCF_029289425.2. Taxonomy (NCBI): domain Eukaryota; kingdom Metazoa; phylum Chordata; class Mammalia; order Primates; family Hominidae; genus Pan; species Pan paniscus. The sequence goes on from NC_073249.2 coordinate 152,227,001, forward strand.
TGCGAGTAATATGGTCACAATGCCCTGGTGCTTGCTGTGACCAACGGAATCGATGAAAAGGGTGCAGTGGAGGATCACAGGCCTGAGGCAGCACGACCAGGAAGTCTAGTGTTGACACTGGATGCAGAGCGTAACATACAAGCTGCAACACAATCACCAAGCCCAGAGCAAGGTGACCTTATTCAGCCCAGGGTTATGCCATGAGCAAGAAAAAAAAAGAAAGAAAAGAAAAGTGAAGGGAGTAAGTAGCACTGAATGCAGAGGAAAAGGGTGGAATTTCAGAAAAGCTCTGCTAACCTGAGTTTGTGTTGGTCAGTGAGCTCTTGTAATTGGGTAAATGCGAAGATGGGCTACAAGCGCATATGAAGTACAGGTGAAAAGGACCAGAACAGAGAGGATCAGCCAGACCACAGTGTAGCTGACACTGGCCCACGCAGCATTTGACCATCTCCCTGGAAAGGAGTCTTGATGGTCAGAAAGATGGTCACATGTATATGCATGCAGTGGAAATGCTTGAATTGACCATTTTACCAAATCTGTATATAATTTACTTTAGAGCAATTTCTTGATATCAAACAATTTAGTAATGTAAAGTTTCAGTTAAAAAAATTCCAGCATTGTCTAAAAAGGAAATAACTGAGCCGGTTATTATTCAGCTGTCCTACCAAGCTAGTCATATGATGATAGTTGTGGAAGGAGTTGCTTACAAGTGGTATCCCAAGCAAGAACCCACATTTATTCCTAAATAGGAAAAGATGATGTGTAAAAAGGTTTCAACCCAACTGGACCTGCTCGACGATTTGTAAGCCTGGACAGGCATCGTGCACACATTTGTTAGTAGAAGCCCGAGAGAGCAGAATTAAAATCAGGTGCTACCAAAGCTGGCTAAGCAATTGTTATTAGGATCTAAATATTAAAGAAGTTACAGAGCCTGAATTAAGGAAGGGGATAATTTATCAGTCAATAGGGAAGTTGAGGTTTATGTGATCCCAACTTTTTGACCCCCACTTCATTTAATCAGGTTTTAGCACTCCCAGCTATTCCAAAATTATTGATTTTTTTAAGAAAAAACTTGAGCCTGAAAAACAGACAAAAGACTATATATGATATCACTCTAATGATTTATCTTAAGAATCTGTGAACTGTGGAATCATGATTGTTAGGACTGAGAGACACCTGCTCACCTTTCTGAAATGAGGAGCTGAAAAGATATTCTGAGATTTAGAAAGGGTAAGGTATACAATGTTGACCTTTTGGAGACAGGAAACCTTTGATGAACTATAGGACACCAAGACAGTTCATTTAAAAGATGGTTTCAAAGCATTATCCGGAGCTGGTTTTCTATGTGCCTTACTGAAGCTCTTGGGTTGTCTTTTTACATAAACCTAGGGAAATAATGGCTTTTGCAGTTGTTCATATGTCTGCAACCCTCATGTGGCACCTTGGTTTCTAAGCTTTGTAACTGCTTTTCAGTCTCTTTTGAGAATGAAATTAAACTTTTCTTACTGTTTGGCAGCATGGAACTTTCCTGCGATGGGCTGTTAAGGAGAAAAGAGGCATGAAGAAGTCACTTATATCATCTCCATGTAATTAAGGAGTACAAACTGTTAAATAAAATTGTTGCTAATGATATTTACTTGACTCTATAATATGAGTCCCTGCTCTGATCTTAGAATAAATTAAGGATTAGTGGTTCATAAAATGTATAGATTATAAAACTTTGTTGCCAGTAATAGAGTATGCATTTTGTTAAAGACAGCTTTGCGTTTGGACTATCTTTAAGCTTTCTTGTTCTCTTTCTTTCTCTGCCTCTCCCTGACTCTGCCTCTGTCTATCTCTGTCTGTCTTCCTCTTTGTCTTTCTCTCTCTGTCTCTCTCTTTTTATGTGTATATAAGTATACACGCACACACACACACACACACACACAGTAGTCCCCTCTTATCCGTGATTTCACTTCCGGTGGTTTCAATTACCTGTGGTCAGCCACAGTCCAAAAATATTAAATGGAAAAATTCCAGAAATAAACAATGTATAAGTTTTAAATTGCATGCTGTTCTGAGTAGTGTTGTCAGATCCTATGCTGTCCTGCTCTGTCCTGCACGGGATGTGAATCATCCCTTTTTCCTGGGTATCCACGCAGTATATGCCACCCACTCAGTCACTTACCAGCCGTATTGGATATCAGATTGAAAAAACCTAGTATACCTAGGATTTGGTACTATCCACGGTTTCAGGCATCCACTGGGGGTCTTGGAATGTATTCCCTGTGGATAAGGGGGGACTACTGTATATACTAACATCTATGTATATGTCTATGTATGAATGTATATGTGCATGCACCATGTATACATACATATGTGCGTGCATGTTTTTGTAAGTTACTGAATAATTAATGAAGGATAGATTGAAACAGAAAATAGTGCTCAACTTTGACATACAGACTTAGATTGACAATTTACTAAGGTATAGCGTATAATCAACAAACCAATTTATCCTCTTTTAACTCTTAAAATAAAAGACCCTAAAAATCAAAAGTGATCTACGAATTATTGTTTTGGTGCTGGATGTGAAATTAATGCAAATGTCTAGATATATATGAGGAAGTTAACACTTCAAAATACTGAGCTTAAATTTAGTTAGGAACTTATAACAATAAAAATAAGTCCCAAACAAAATCATATCTTTATTTACTGAGCACATTATTATTTCGATACACAACAAATATCATCAGTAGGGATACCAAGAATAATGCTCTATCCTGGCCTGGCCTTCAAATCTAGCAGAGGACACCAAGAAATAAACAATTATATATTACATATTATTACATATTATGTGATGAGATAGTAACTCAGGGTCTTATGGGGTAGGAGGTGGGGAGCGGGAGTGGAAGGCAACACAGCACACCAGGACATATCAGAGAATGTTTCCTAAGAGAAGAGAGGCTTATACACCACAGATATTATCTGCTGGCTGGCAGGTGAAGGAAGGGCCTTCACAGTTGGGAGACCACGTTGTATTCTGAAGATGAGAGACAGCAGGTAAGTTTGAGTTACCAGAGTTTAGGGTATGACATGAGACGCTGGAAGAATCTGCTGAAGGAGCCCTTGCTTTCCCATCAGGGCTTCCCTCTGATGTGAAGCCCTTTTTGACAAATGGAGCTGGTGGCCTCCTTCTCTGTGCTGCCATGACTTTTTGCATATTTCTATTGTTGTACTTTCCCGATTCACTTTACTTGTTGATGTGTGATTTCCATACTTGTCTGTGGAATAATTAAAATCAGGATGATTTTCTAGATCTTATCATAAGACTTAGAAAAGAGTAGGGACTCAATACATGTTTATTAAACACATATACGAATGACTGGCAGGCTGCATGAGTGAATGATTATGCACTATTTGGGGAAACAGTAAAGAATTGCCTTGGTTATCAAACAACCCCTTGTAAAACCTTATTGGTTTTATTTTTGTATTTTAGTTTACTTGCTGCATATAATAGCCTTATGGATAAACACCTGGCTGGGTATTTTAACAATACAAGGATAAGGCGTCATCTCTTAAGATCAGGACTGGTAAGTTTTGGTTTACTTTCCACTGACCTTCTTGTTTCATTAAGTCCAATAATTCCCTACCTTTTCAGGCTTTCTCTTTGAGTGACATCTTCCACTTGCCCTCATTTTAGAAAAATTACTTTCTTTCCAAAGTTTTGATTTATGTATTTGAGGTTGTTTGAAAAGATAGGAAGGCAGGTCACTATGACTGCTAAGAAAACTTATAAATTATTGAGGAAAAGGCCCTGAGACTTTCCAACAGCATATTTCAATGGTTTGTTTATTCATTCATTCAACACATATTTATTGAACACATTGTATGAGCTAGAAACTGTTAGGAATTGAAGATAGAGAAGATATTATTGTCATCTTCGGAAAAATATTGCTTTTGATATTCACAGAATATGGTGTGGAAGACATGTGCATTTCAACATTTCCCCCAAATTTAAAAACAATTACTTCCTGTGATGGTTTATTGATAATATTAGTGTATTTCATTAGCTTCACAACTGTTCTTTCCACAAAATTTCTATTCCTCTAAATGTGTACAATGTGAAACCTTTTCAAAATGTTATAGTATTCCATGGAAAGAAAGAGATGTGGTTATAGAAAGTGTTAGCTGTTTACCTTCTTAAAACACAATGGGTTTCCTTAACTATTGTTGCCATGGTGTTGAAAGAGCACGTATTGCATTTCTAATTGTTGTTTCTGTGCTTGGCACTCTAGCTGACAGATCTCAGAGAGCTTGCTTTTCTCCTCCTGAGGATTTGTTATCAGACAGACCTGGCTGAAACCGAGCTTGCCATTTATAAGCCATAGAATCTTGAGTAAATCACTTTCTTAACTTTTTCAGCCCCAACTTCCTCAATTGTAAAATGAGAATGATGGCATGCAGCTCTCAGAATTGTCGTGGCAGTTAGAGATGTGCAATAAATGGGTGTTGTAATTATTGTTACTATTAATGTCACTTCTTTGGATAACAGTCTGTGAACTTTGCCTACAAATGGGAAGGACTTTGTATTTACTTATCAGCATCATTAACAAGCACTTACTGAACACTGGTTGTATGCATGGCAATTCAAATAAGAAAGATGCAGGCCTTTCTCTAGAGGTTCAAATATAGCCTCTCAGCTAGCAGTGTTCAGGGTCACCCAGAAACCCGACAGAAAATGCGAATGTGAGACCTAATTGAATCAGAAGCTCTGTTAAGGGACCTATCAGTTTTTCAACAAGCCCTGCAGGTGGTTCTGATGCATGGTCAAGTTGAAGCACCTTTGCCCTATAGGAGCTTCCACTCTAGTTGGGGAGATCAGACATAGTCACACAAAGACTGTAAGTGGGTTATTTGTAATTCCAAGCACACTTTCTATAGGTATACCTCTTTCTTCCAGTGGAAAATGTATTTACAAAAAAGATTATCAATAAGCCATCACTTGTAGCACAACTCTGGTTGATCTTAATACTCCAGTGTGTTGCAACAGTAGTGTTAAAAACTACAGTTAGCAGAATTAAGAAAAATATGTGACTTGCATGAAAGAGGGGAGCAAAGCTTAAATAAGTGGAAAAGAAGAAGGTGAACAATCCATATGGGTAACACTCTTTGTTTACAGGGGATAGAAAACAATACAACAAATCAACAAATATGCCCACAGGAAGAATTAAAGAAAAGAAAAATAAGTAAATCCACAACAAAAATGGCCATTCCTAGGACTTGCAATGATGCCAGTTGAGACCAATATTGAATATCTTCTATGTATGCTAATGCATAATCTGTAAAATTCTGAATCAAAACAACAAATTAAATTACATTTTGGGCTGGAGAGTGGAAGAAAAAAAAAGCAGTAGGAAAACAAAGTAATGAAACCAATTATTTTTAAAGCAAACTGATGAGATCCTCTGTAGCTCGCATGTTTGCCCTTCAAAGTACTTCCTACAAGATCATCAGTCCTGTGATCACTGCTCCTGGTCATTTTTTCAAAGTAGTACCCCGCCCCCTTCCTCCAGGAAAGTGTTCAAAAAAGAAATGAAAAGAACACCTGGGTTCCATCAAGGGAAAATTGTTACTGTGATGAAAATCTTGTTTTAAACGTCAAGTGTGCCACCTGTGTGTGTTTTCACAATGAAGGGTATATGAGACTGCCTTTCTCCTTTTTGCCTCATGAAATATTCATTAAAAGTGAAAGTTGATCAACCATAGTGATATATTCCTTTAGGCTTAAAAGCTACTGATGCTTTCTCTCCCTCTTTCTCCCCTCTCGTTTTTTTTTTCTCTCTCTCCCTCCCTGCCTCCCCAATGCCTCTCTCTCTCTCTTTCTCTGTGTATGTGTGTGTGTGTGTGTGTGTCTGTCTGTCTTCTCCACCCTCCAGCCTCCCTTTTTTGGAAACTAACACCACATTTTCTATTTTATATTTCTATGTATATTTTATTTATTCATGACAGATCACAAGAAGTGGAAGAATACTTTCTGAAAAAGAATATAAACTAAATATTATGAAGCGGGATCATCAAAAATATATCCGGGAATGCTTAGCCCAGGCAATTTTTCATAAAGTTCTTGATATGGAGGTAAAAATATATACTTATTTTTTATTTTATTTTATTTTTTTCTACTTCCACATCACTGAAGATGGAGGTATAAACCTTTACTATTTTCTTTGTAATTGATTTTGTCTAATATGATAATTAATAATGCTTTTGTACCTAGAAAAAGAGATATTCTTTCTGCATTTCATTAAAAAAGAAAATGAAACAAAGAAATACTCAATATCTCTCTGGGTAGCCAGGAGCCAGAAGTCTAGCATAAGCTTTTCTTCATTTCAGTTGGAGGAAAATATGGACATCATTATATATTTTGTGATATTTAATTTTCCAAATGTACGTTTTCCATTTACAATGGCTACTCTAAAACATACCAGCCCTCACCATCTGTACCTCAATTTCCATTTGCTAAAAAAGGTGACATCTGTTTAAATATCAGTAATTCCATTGCCATGAATTATTTCAGATCTGTTATTCTTTTAAGGCTCTGAAGCTCAGCCGTATGTTACATTTCAAGGAATAGGCATTTTAACATCTGCTGTCCCTCCTACCGTAGGCCACTCTGGTCAACATAGATGCACAAACCAAGCATCAACAACATATTTTTTTAATCTGACAGGGTATCTTAATGGGATAGCTAGCTAATTTGATAAATTATTTCAGCCTTGCTCCATGGAACTTGTAGTTTCAAGCATCAACACCATTTTAGTCTCTGAAAAAGCATGTCATTTCTTGGCTTGACCGTACGAGCAGTAAATCAGAAAACTGGGCTCATAAAACCATTGACCTGTGAGTGCAGTAAACATTTATGAACAACTGTAGAATCATCAGTAAACCAATATTAAGTCTAGTGCCGCTGAAAATATTTATTATTATGCTACGTTAGGTAGATGAAGTGTTCACTTAAGATGTATATGATCTGTTAATTTAGGAATTCACTTTTTGCTTCATATCATGTCCATGAATTACATAGAATTGTTGTTTTTCGCCCTAAATTCTTGCTTATAAAAGTATTAGCTGTAATTTTTCTGTGAAAAAAATAAATAAGATTAATAAAACATAAAATTAATACCTTGTTTCAAATTTACTCAATAGGCACTGAGTTCTCTGTTAGCCTTAATCCTTGAAGTCTAGTTTTCCAAAATCTCACTTAACACCCTGTGACACATCATAACTGTTGAATATGCTATTATTTAAATCTTTGTGGATTCCTAGTTTTGAATAAATATTTTAGATAAATGTTAATATGTAATATATTAAATAACATAATTGTTACATAATAGAATAAATAATATATAAACATAATAGAACAAACAATATTTATCTTTAAATTGTCACATTTATCTCACATTTAGTTTATGCTGATGCTCCTTGCTAATACTGCTGTATTCACATTCATGCATTCACTCATGCAATAAGCCATAATTGCAGGTTTACCATGTGCCAGTATGAGGCTGTGTGTTGAAGCTGCAAGGTAGGATTAAAAAAATACTGTAGAATGTGACTAAGTGCTAGAAGAGAGGAACGAATAGAGTGACTTCAGAAAAGAAGAGGAGGATGACTTTTCTCTGTGGGAGTCAGAGGAAACTGAACAGAGGTCTTGCTGTTTCAAGACGAGTGAGGGATCCTGTGAAAATGTGGGAAAGGTGTTCCAGACCTCAGAAGTTGCAGAGGTGTGAAAGGACATAGTAGATGGAAAGGAACCCTCACTGAGGCCAGACTGCACAGTGGGTTAGTTGGCAGGAGTGGCAGGAAGTGACACTCTCCAACAAGTTGGTACCCAGTCTCTGGAGAGCCTTAAATTCTCAACTAAGTTTGGGGTGTAGGTGATGAGGCGATGAAATGTTTTTCAGCAGGGGAGTAAAAGAAATGAGCAGAGCTGTTTTAGAAAGATGATGTTGCTAAAAATGTGGAAGATGGATTAATGAGCTGGAAAAGATTGGAGGTGGGAGGTCAATTAGGAAGCTATTGCCAAAGGGTGTAGGCTAATAGGAGTAGTGGTAATGCTGGGAGACGCAGCTGTCTACAGAGAAGCTGAAGTGGGAGAAAGATTTAAGCTGACTGAATGTGAAGGAGTGAGGGAGAAGAAAGAGCTCAGAAGAAAGATTTTCTCACCTGGTTGGAGGTATGTGCACTGCAGGAGATCAAGAACAACAGCATGGGCTGAAAAGGAACCTTCAAGAGGTCAAAAACATGCCTGTTAGAATGGTGTCCTGGAAGCTGGAAGGTTCTCACAAGCTGCAGAATGGTCAAATAAGATGAGCACTGTGGGAACAAAAGGAAATTAGGTTTGACCCAGAAGACAAAAACATTGGTGGACTTGGCAAAAGTAGTTTCAGCAGTAGGGAAGTGGGAAGTCAGTAGATGTGGATGACTACAGTGAGTTGGGAATAAATGGAAGGTGGAAAAAGGTTGATAGTGAATTGAACAGTTTCATGATAAGTGGGTAGGAGATCAGAGGAAGAGAGAGAGGAAAGGGAAGTGTTAAGAAGAGGATTGATGATAGGGAATTATTGAGTCTGCAGGGTTCCTAAGGCAGCAGGAGGGAACCAAGAACAGAGGGGAAACATTTTTTCAAAGGGCCAATGAATAAAACACTCTCAAATATGTCTAATTAATTTCAATTTGCCTTTTAAGCAGATTATTTTTACATGGGGCTTATTTTTAAATTATAGAATAATATATTACAAAAACTTGGGGGGGAAAGCATAAAAAAGGAAAATAATTACATACAATTCCTCCTTTCAGAGACAACGGCTGTTAACGTGCATTTCTTTCTAGTCTCTTTTCTATTCATATTTTTACCTTAGTAAACTCATACTATGTTGTGACAGGGACAACAGGGTTTTGTGAAAAAACAAGCGAAAAACAGTAAGCTAGTGTCAGATAGGCCAAGGTTGAAATTACAGCTCCTCCCCTGGCTGGGTATATGACCTGGGGCAAGTTCATTATCCTCTGCCTCAGTGCCTTTGTTTGTAAAATAGGGTGGCTTGGCAATTAGAGTTGTTCAAGAAGAAATAATGTATGTGAAGAACCTTCCTAGCACAGGGACAGATACACAATATGAGCTTGATAAATTAAATTGTATTTCTGTGAAATTCTGTATCCTGCTTTTATCCTGCATTATGTGCATTGTCCATTTTTTAAACAAAATCTGTATGAACCTTATATAATGATCAATTATATTTTATTCCATCATATGGATGTGCCAGAAAGATAGCCATTCTCTTTATAGTTCATATTGTTTCTGCATTTTTTTTTTGCCTTGAAGAGAAAGGAAAAAAAATCTTTCAGATAGCATCTTTGTGCATAAGACATTTTAAAAAATTACTTAGATTTCCCACAGGTTTAGAAGTGAAACTTAAGAGATAAAGGTTATGAACACTTTTAACTGCTTAATATATGTTCAAAATTGAATTTCCAGATAGTTGCACCAATTTATATTCCCACTTGTGCACTGATGCAGATGATTCTTCTCCATCTCAATGACAAGAGGACTAATTGAGAATATAGTTAGCTGTTGGAATTATTTTCCTCTAAACTGGTCTTTGCTATAACCGATATGATTCTCTCCTTTATTCTTTCCTGTATGCTTAGCATTGCCATCAGCTTGAAATAAAAAAGAAATTGGAGACCTTAGCTAGGAAGGAGCGAATCCAGAGGTTTAAGGTAAGGAGTTATATAACTCTCTTTTACTTCATAGTATTATTTTATGATTTTAAAAAAAACAGTGAAACTATGATTCCAGTTCCCTGGGACACTTTACTTTTGGTTAAAACATAGTTGAAGTCAATGATGGTTCACCAAGCCTAAATCTTAGCCATCATCATTACAGAAGATTGTGACAAATATAGGAGCTGTTTGTACAAAACAAATTTTAATGAGGCACAAACCTTTCAAAGACAAACTTGAAAATGCTCTTGAAATTTTGCTTTTATATATTCTTGTGATACAGGCCAAGGGATTTTTGTTTGTGTCTTAAAAAGGTAAAAATGGATGGTAATATTTCCAACCTGATGGAAAACAGGGCTTTTTAAGAATGATACAATGACACATTTTCATTTGAATGTGACCCTTGGAAATATATGGTGGAAAGGATCCTCTTTAGCAAAAGAAAGCATGATAAAGGGTAGATTTTGTAAAATGCATTTTAAAATTCTTTGTTTGTTTTCTATTTTTTAAATATATCTTCTTTGCAGTGAACTCAGGAAATATAAACTTGAATCAAGAGATGAGATATTCAGTTAAATTCAAGATTTCCATTTAGATTGGCAGTTTTACTCAGTTTCTTAAGTCATTTGTAATCACATGTTGTTCTTGATTTTCTGTGTACTGTAGTATTACAAATGTGTGGCCTAAGATACGTTTCACAAACTGATGAATATTTGTAAAGCTTCTGTAGAATAACTTGCCATAAAAGACAGTAATTTTTCACCCTTGCCTGATGGACTCAGGTCTATTTTATCAGGGTGAGAAGATAATTTTGTTACAAAAATGTTTTCAAATGACAGAAGATGGGTCCAAGATCAAAGAGTTGGTGTGTAGAGATTTGTGGTTAATCCAACTTTGCCAGTATTGCCCTACATCAAGGACTGAGTCATAGATTCTGTAATTTATCTGCTGAAATGTTGATGGAGAAAATGTGGTTACTGGAAAAAAAGAGTCACTCACACTGCATGAAGCAGGAAAAGTTGCTGTGTGTTATTCACCCTTGCCCAGGTAGCCAGACCCACTAAAGGAAGTACATGGGCATATTGTAGCATTGTCAGAGATTTGCTACCCTTGTGCCTCTTCATATGATTTTTATTTGAACAATTTTCACTTTATTACTGAATTTGGCACAAGATATATTTTAGCTCTCATTTTTTTAAAACATGGAACACTTTTTGCCTAATGGAATTATTTATTTTCTAAGATAGAAAAGTACTATTTCTGGTAGTCTACTGATCGCAGTAGTAAAGCTCATTATGTCTTTTGTAGTGATCTGCTTGAAGCAAATTAGCAAATATTATTGCTAAAATGGAGGATACGCTGCTTTTGCAGTTATTTCTTTGAGCACAACTAAAGCCGACTCAATTTCTTGCCTTACCACCACACCTAACTCCTTAACAAAAGTAACTCTTGGAAGAAATGAGAAATAATTTCTTTAGTCATATAGTATTTCGTACATGTCATGCATAATCTAACCTAGATTACTAACTATGCATCTATTTGCTAAATTGCTGTCTTATTCTAGGGAGAGCACACAAGAAGGTCTGTTGAAAATAACATGCCAATCCTATCTCCCCACCCACCAGTTGGCCCAAAGACTAATCGTGGCCATAGTGTTCTGGTTGATGAAGGACATTCCAGTCCGTTAGCACTGGTGAGTAATATTAAACACTTCGTCATGCAGTATCCCAGCTAATTAATTTATTATTTCTTATTCTCAGAAGGGATACTCTCTGGGAGCATGACTCCGTAATGCTGCCAGTCCTACTGAATGAAAATATAGTCTTATATCTGTTCAACTCTGTCTCTTCTGAATATCTCACTTCTAGTCAATATCACTTACTGCCAAATCAATTTTGCTCGTTAATGCTAGATTAGTTTTCTGGAAGTCCAGATTACTTATGTTATTTCCATACCCAGGTACTTTCCCTGGCCTGTATTCCCTACAGAAAAGCTCAGACTCTCAGGTGACATTTAAGACCCTAAACCATATGACCTCAAATTAGCTATTCCAAATTTTTTCTGCATGATTACTCTTTAGCACCCTTCAATGCAGCAAAATGGGACCACTATACATATTCTATATTTTCTGACCTCTGGATTTTTTTCATGCTGTTCCTTCTACTTCCACCTTATCTGTACATATTCAATGGTACCATGTAGCATATTGGGCTAAATACTAACATTTGAGCTTCTTTTATTAAAAGTCTGTGCACATACTCTAAAATAAAAATAATTAAATGTACAGAAATTCTATCTGAAGAAACTGAACACTGATATTTTATTCCAGGTTGATTCATTTCTAATCTAAAAGTGGTGTTTGCTTGAGGGAAGGTAAAGTACCTTGAAATAATATAGATACAGGAAAAGATTTATAAAACATTTGCTGGAGGTTGATGGTTTAAGTTGTAAATAAATTGCTTGATTATGTCTTTATTCTTGCTTTGTGTAGCCTAATATATTTCCTTGTTAACATGTACTTTTTCTGAATTGCAAAATATTTATGGAGAAATTGCAATGCTTTCACAGATTGTTGAAGTAGGTTCATCACATATAGTGTTAAGCTTTGACATTTTTCAAAGGGTAAATATGTTTTGACATTTCTTGATGAACAGCTCAAATGATGAAAAGCAACCATCTTTCCTTTGTTGTCACCCTATTTCCAGGTTTGATTTGAATATATATGTATACAAATTCTTTTATTGGATGGCAAATTCACTAGACTCTCAAAAGCTTAACCTGAGTGAAACAAAAGAAACAATCAAGTGCTGTTTTCTGTCTTCCCACCTGTTTCAGAGAGGAAAAATCCTTGAAAGGCTTTCTTTTCAATTTTCCAGCTGAACACCCTCAATAAATAGTTTATGATACATCCAGCAGATCTTAATGTGGTAGGAGTGAAAAAGTAATTTTAAAATTACAGGAAACACTGACACCAGCTTCAAAAACCTTTCTCTCTGGTAAGCCAGGATTCTTCATGTGGACTGCCCTGATGGTGCTTTTGCACCGTAAGGGATACCTATTGTGATCTTGGAATTAAATAGGTCCCATTTTACAGAAATCCAAATCCCCCTCCCTTTTTTTTCCATCTGGATACATATTCTTTAAATTTGACTCATGATCTCCAAGTGTCCCTGAGATGAAGATAATAATCCTTTTGAGATCTTGCCATTGATTTTTTCTTTTTTAACTTTTTTAAGTGAATAAGGAAAGCATCCAATGCAATGTTAGTGCCCTTGGTAACCTAAACTTTCAAAATAGTATACAGATTTTTAGCTGTACCACTCCCATTAAAATGATGGAAAATCATTTCAGCTAATTCTGCATATGCTTGGAACATTCACCCACACTGATCTTCTACTAAGAATTAGAAATGCTCAGCTAAGCTAAGTAATCACCAGGTAGTTAATTTCAATTCATATTCTGGTATGGTTTTCAGAATGTTAAGCTACAATGCCATATTTATTCCAAGAAAATATATTACACACAATTTAAAATATAGTGAATTTAAGGTGGCTTCTGATGTGAACTACAACAATTTGTAGCTCACAGCTGTTAGTTAATGGTGCAGATTTGCTTTTAGAGATAAATGTAATCAGTTAAACATTTGACTACCACATTCATCTAACTGAATGATATCTATATGCAAATGTAGGGAAGTAAAATTTAGAGCACAACAGCCAATAGATCATGTTCTAGTTTGCAGTAAACTGTTCTCTTAAATTTCTACAATAGATTTTTCAAGTTTTTGTGTTCAGTTGGATTATTTGACAGGAGAGATCCTTGAGGCATGTTTGTTTCACAAAGTTCAAAAGAATTCTTTTGGGTGATCTGATTCCTTTGTTCAGAAACCTCTGTTCTAATTTCTCTTTGTGGGTTTTAAGACCTTTTACCTTTTGGACCATATAGGCTTATTTTTTGTTTCTTTAAAGCAAATCCTGCTTTAGTCAATCCACTTGGCTTCTCATATTGGTTGTGACATAGGTTTGTGTATGAAAACTGTAAATATGCCAATGTAAACATTGGCATAAACAAAAGGGTCTCCTCCCCATCTCAGCATATCCATGAGTCTCAGCTGGCATGCTATCTTAACTCTGTGAAGTCATCAAAAGCCCAGACTCCTTTTGTGTTGCTGATCTGCCAAACTTAGGGTGTTGCTTTTATCCATAAAATCCAAGATGGTATATCGCCATTTGGATATTTCACCAGAGGGAAGAGGTAAAGTGAGAGCACATATCTTCTCTCTAAGCACATGATCTGGAAGTCTCATGTGTCACTTCTGCTCTCATCTTATTGGCCAAAACTGAGGCATACATCTACACAGAATTACAAGGGATGCTGGGAAATGTCATCTTTATTCATAATAACCATGTTCCCAGTGAAGAAAAGAAAACAGATATTGGGGAATATTATCTTTGCTACTCTTCCCATGTCTTGCTCACAACCAGCTTTCTTCCTGGTCGGATATTCAAATGTATCCTTCTTCTCTGCTTATCCACTTTCTTCTCTTGTTTACTATTGGGATAAAATCTAACTGCTTCTGTGGAACTTTAAGTTGTATTAGCCTCTTTGGCTTACCCTAAAGATTCTAAGAACTTTTACTTCTAAGTTCTGGTCTCAGGTATTTTATTATCTGTTTGGCAGTATTTGTGTGGTTCATTTGACACTAGTTGTTTTGTGTTGCCATTAGATGTTAAAAATTACTTTTTATGTTCTCACGGTTTCTATGGTGGGAATTCAATAAATGTTGACTTAACAAAATCAGAGATTTAGCAACATGACATGCTTCTCAAGCCTAACTTCTAAGGCTGGTTTTTGGTAGTAGGAGCTGCCTTATCATCATTTTTTAAAGTATTTACACACACTTTTCCAGAGCTGAATATTTGTTGTTCACCATTCTTTAAAGTTAATGTATTAAATCCTTTTCATTAGTCACTTATATACCATCCTTCTCATCCTCCTTCCTAAATATATATGTACAATTCTTGATAGACTTTCTACTATTTTATTGCATTAGAACAATTGGGTCAAAAGTCTGATGTATTCTACTTTTGACACATTGCTAATCTTTTTTTTTTTTTTTTTTTTTTTTCTGAGACAGCATCCCACTCTGTGGCCCAGGCTGAAGTGCAGTGGTACAGTCCCAGTTCACTGCAGACTCTACCTGCCTGGGATCAGGTGACCTCCCACCTCAGACTCCTGAGTAGCTGGCGCACATCATCACACCCAGCTAATTTTTGCATTTTTTGTAGAGACAAGGTTTCACCATGTTGCCCAGGTCGATCTCCAACTCCTGGGCTCAAGTGTTCTACCCACCTTGGCCTCCCAAAGTGTTGGGATTACATGTGTGAGCCGCTGCACCCAGCCACATTGCTAATCTTTATACTAAACTAACAATATTCTTTCAATGCCCCAAAAGCACTTCTAATGCACTATACAAGCACTTTTGGCATTTGCTGCGGTATATTCTTGATTAGAAAATGCATCCGTCAGTGGCTCAGCAGGAGGTAGACAGATGGCTCAAACAGTGTAATTAGAAAGTGTTTAATAAGCTATTTGCAAAGAAGTAGGCAGGGCTAAGGAAAACCAACTAGGGATGCTAAGCATGCTAGGGTCAGCATATCAGGAGCCACAGCACCCAGGCCTAATGGGGGAACAGAGGAATTGCACACCAGAACCAGCTGCTAGTACCTGTAGCTGGGAGAGGGCTTCCCAGTAGGAGCTGTGGACTTTGGTAGAGGGACCCAGCTGGCCCATTATGACCCTGCAGGGTGAGTCAAGGAGAAGAAAGACCCTAATTTCATCTCTTGCTAGTGCCTGTCACTAGTGGACTCCAGCTGCAGTCCTGAGGTTAGTGTGTGTAGTCCCGAAAGGAGTGACCCCCAGAGTCTAGGTCAGGCCAGAAAAGGTGAATGGTAGATCTAGAGGGACAAATGGAAAATATCTAGCATAGAAAACATATCCAATTTTATATACATTTTCCAAAGTTGCCAGTTACAATTTTTTTTATTTTTGTTTTCCTAGTATTTCAAGGATGCCGTTGAATAAATTGTAATGCATTTCCTTTCCTCTTTTGTTTGAATTATACTGTCTGCTTTTACTTCAGCACCAGTCTTAAGGCTTAAAAGATTCAGAGTAGAGTTTATATTGAAGACATTTAGACAGAAATGAGTCCATTCCAATAATATCCTTTTAGACCTCTAAAATAGGAACGTTATTCAACGTAACATTAAATTGAGCAAAGCCATTGTATGAAGAGCATAAATTAGTTATTGTCAGCAAGTTTGCAGTATGAATGAAAATACAGGAATGTAATGGAGGACATCTCCTTTGTCTAGAATGCTCTATAATTGTGGCATTTAGTTATGTAGAGGACTTCAACACCGTATGTTTTAACAAATACTTTGGGTCATAAGGGTATGTATAATGGAAGGACATAATTAAAGTTTAATCTGTTCAGTAAAAAGGCACCATTAATTACTCTAGGCAATTTATTGGGTTATTAATTGGTTCTGGAAACATGTCAAGATACTAATTTAAATGGAATTTTTTCCCCTAATTGTCTAGACAGCCCCTCGACCATATACTGCTCCAGGAAATATGCAGCCTCCAATTCGATTACAGCCTCTTCCCAGTAATCCTGCAGTAGAAACTGTTCCAAAGGTAACTTCAAGGTCCAGATCAAAAACTTCATTGCTGGAAAATGAAGCTCTGTTTCCCATTGGGGTAAATGTTATTTTTATCAATAAATATATTTTAATTTTTGAGTAGATTATTATAGGTCATTACAGTGGTCAAGGTATTATATTCGATTAAAATCTGCACAGTGAAAATTATATTGTATATGTATGAAACACTTACTACATACTTGTGATTAATTATGTCTTACTCAAATGGGAAGGCCTGTAATTTGTGTCACTGAGCAAAAAAGTAAAGAATAGATTGGTAATAATGCATGGTGATTTCTCCTTAGTTTACAAGGCTGATTGAAAAACAAAGGGGAAAACTTTTCTGAACCAGATACAACTTCTATCAGAAAAGACCTAGTGTTGACTTCTTCCAAATTTTAAACGCATGAAACCTAGAAAATGAAACTTTCCAAGAATAGGTTTGCATTTGCATGCCAACTTACTTTCCCATCAATGTATGAAATTGCTTCAAGTTTGACTTTTAAAATGTTGAATATAGAAAGAATAGAATGTCCATCTTTAAAAAACGCTGAGTTTATCACACATAGGAGCTTGATTCTGCTACCCTCTCAAGGTTATATCTCAGATAATTTTCCCTTATTTTAATGGAGCAGAGGAAGGAGGTATGGTAACCATGAAACATGAGTTACTTAAATAGGGAGGAGGAATTAGTACATTCACTAATTAGAGAAAGTATTGTTAATTTTTCTAAAATGAAGAAAATTTTGCCAGCTTAAGAAAAAACCTGTGACATGACTACAATTGTCATTATGTTCAAAGGAATGATTATGTTTCATTTAAGAAACACAAGATATACGAAATTACGATATTTTTATTTTTAATTGGCAGATAACCTTGACACTAAGAAATTAATTCAGACAAGTGATTGTGTTTCACAGTAAAAGTATAAATACAACTCTAAAAATAATAATATATTAATCTTCTTAATATGCTTTTCAGTTTCTGAAGCACTTTTCATAAATCTTATTTCAGTTAATTTAATAATAGTTTTCTAGAAACCAAGAGAAATTAATCCAAAAGTGGTGGTGCTTCATCCAGGGAAGACTGCTTACAGTTAGGCAGGAACTTCTTGAGTCATATGTCAATTAGTTTGACACTTTCTAGGCTCTGGTCTCCACTTTGAAGACCCAGAGATTTCCTGTTTTAGCCAGGGTCCAGGAATAGTCACATCTTGTGAGACTGTCCAGGCTAACTAAATGAACTCAAAACAAGCTCATTTTTCTCTAGATAATAAATGAAAATGGGCAACTCAATGATATTCAGGGGCTATTTATTCACCAAGAGATGTCATAGTCAAGGCTTATAGAAGAAGTGCATTATCCCCTAGTAGGCAGACATATATGAGAAGCCAAATCACAATGAGAAAGTTGCCTAGTGAGCATGGAATCAGAATGAGGGGAGATAGTGTAATAGAATGTTAATCGTATAAGGCCTATACGGCCTGATACACCCATCTCATCTTGGGAATGGGCTAGCCAAAGGTACCAGAAAACTCAAAGGTCTTTGGCTAAAACCCTCTGTATCCTCCAGCGGTAACTTTGCCATTAGGACTAGAAATATTCAAAGTCCAATGAGTAGGATTTCCTCTCCCCTAGATAGTATTCGAATGGGTGCTTTTCATGCTTGCCAAGGTGATTATACTATTTTTTAAGTTCCATAATTATTAGTGCTACTTTGATCAATACTTTGTCCCATTAGACATGTGAACACCATCAATCAGGTATTATTTAAGCTCTGCTGGCTGGGGAGCAATTTTTTTTTCCTTTAATGTGACTCTTCAAATCTGTTCTGAGCCACTGGATAGATTTACTAATTGAATCTTTACAGGGCCTTTTCCTGTTTCAAGTTTTTGGGGTATGTATTATTGAAAGACAGGCAGCTAATGGTAGCTGTCATGTGCTGACAAGATTGAGATAAATTCCACAATAATGTCAACTAGCTAAACTCACTTTTCATTTAGTAAATATTTATTGAGCATTTATGATGGCCTTGGTACTGCCTTAGGCATCAAGACAGACAAAAGTAACTTATTGGAGCTTATAGTGTAATGTTCACAGACAAAGTATACTGTGATTATGTCTTATCTGTAATTTTTTTCAATGGCATTGATGATGAAAATGATTTAATATAAAATCAGACAAGAAGCTCCTAAAGAAGAATAATATTCTGTACATTGCTGATTATGTAGCGAGCACTCAAAAAACTCTTATTGCTTTTTTAAAGAGTAAAGTATATACATGTTGAAAGTACTTGAAGGTACAACAGATAGAAGTAGGTTGAACTTTGCTAAGTAGCAGGAGTGAGAGTCTTTAATTTAGGCAAAAGTGATTTGGCCAAAAACAGACGGGATGAGATGCAAATGAGGAAAAATAATGACTTGATTGAAAATGAATGATGTTAGAATGAGAGTTTCTCATATATTATTGGTAGAAGTAGAAATTAATACAAGTATTTGTGAAGGCAATATGGAAATATCTATCACCATTTTAAATGAACATGCTCAAGCATTTTAACATGTAGGAATTTATCCTACGAATACAGAATATGTGTAAAGAAACAGATTCAAGAATATTTTGTACTGTTGTATTTGCAAAAGTGAACAATTGGAAGATACCTAAGTAATAGGGTATTGTTTTAACTTGTTATGTTATATTAAAGTACATTTAAAAAGTATTATTACTTGCACTGGCATGAAAAGATGTCCAAAATGCTGTTGAACTAAAAGAAGCAAGGTAAAGAACAACATGTTAATTTTTTTGAAAAACTGGTAAACCATTTCCAAAGAAGGCATGTAATTGATTGATGCCTACTCAGAAATAATTTTGTTTTAAATCCTTAAACACAAAAAGTTCTAGATTCATTGATTTTCTTGTCATTATTTTTTACTTATTTTTATTTTTTATTACAATATAAATGTACTCCTTTACAGAAAAAATGGAAAATATAAGAAAAGAAAAATTAGAGCATGACAAAATGCAATATCAACCATTCTAACAATTATAAACTCCTTGGTGAATATCCACTTAAATCTCTTTCGGTTCATATGCTTTTTTAAATCAAAATATGGGCTATCCATGCCCTTCATTTATAAGTTCCTTTTGCTCATTTAGCAATGAGAGATATTTGGAGAGTGACTTTCCTTTCTACAAAATAATTTTTCACCAATAAGCATATTAAAATACAAACTAAGTTGATCAAAAATTAATTAGAAATTTAAAAATAAACATAAGTACAATATAAATTTATATTGTAGAAATAGAAATAAATTGGTGCAAAATAGATAAACCTACTTAAATATTCCTTAAAATTTGGGAAACTACCTCAGATACCCAAAAATTACCAATTTGTGAAAATTCAGTGAC
This sequence comes from Pan paniscus, assembly GCF_029289425.2. Lineage (NCBI taxonomy): Eukaryota > Metazoa > Chordata > Mammalia > Primates > Hominidae > Pan > Pan paniscus. The sequence continues at coordinate 152,246,868 of NC_073249.2, forward strand.
TCACTTATACCTGACAAATGTAATTATTGACTATACCTTTAGTGTTTTTTAATGATTAAAATAGTACATGCTGATTAAACTCTAAAACAATATGAAGGGATATCCCTAAAGGTAGCCCCACATTCAAGTTTTTTCAGTCATTCTTGTTTTTAATCAGAATTCACACGTAAATTATTTAAAAGAAATTTATGGTCATACCATATGAACCTTTTTATTTCAGGATAAATATATTCATGTTATTTTTGTTTAAGCCCGGTGAGATCTATCATAGGAACAAAGCAAGTTTTAGTTAAACATCTTCCTATTGATGGACTTATATGATGTTACATTTTGTGCAACTAACTTCTTCATATATATGTGTGTGTGTGTGCATGTGTGTATATGTATCCTTATACACATTTATATTAGTGAACTTGTATAGTTATCTGTGTAGGATTTATTCCTACCACTAGAATTTCTAGGTCAAAGGATATATACCTTAAAATTTTGATAAATATTTTAATTTTTCCTCTGTAAATGTAATAATTTACTCTAAATAGTACATGAGTTATTTATGCTAAACAGTACATGCCAGTTTGTTTACAGCTTTGCAAACCCTGCATATTCTAATACCTAGATGCCTGAAATAATAATATGAAAAAAGTCCTAATTTCCTATTGCTAACTGGACTAAAGCTCTGCTTTAAAGCACACTTCAAACTTCTTGATCTTAAATTGTTTAATTGTATTGGGTTTAATGGATTGTTGAAGAAAAACCCCAAAAGTACTATAAAAGTGTCATCACTTTATGTTAGTTAAAAAATATACCACATAAGGTTAGAATTTTTAATTTGCTGCAGATACTACAAAGTGTCATTTTTCAGCAGACTGGAGTGTTTTGAGTTTGTCTATTGATATCAGTTGTATTTGCATGCAATGTCAATCAGTTAGGCTTGTCTTTAAATTTGGGTTACATTGAGTCACTGATTCTGTTTCATTGGTTCTTATGTGATGAAATATGATTACAGGGCAAGAAGGCAGTGATGAAGTTCAGGAACTCCATAGGCAATTCACAGAGAATGAATTCATATCAACTTCCAAACATTAACAGTTACATGATGCCTATTCCTCCTCCACTTCCCCCAAATGGGAAAATCACAAGAGAAAATAGATCTGAAACATGGAGAAGGAGAAGATTTCGTCCAACCACTGCTCCAAATGGCTTAGAACCTCTTTTGACCAAGGTGATTATGGAACGAATTTTTCTTTTATTAATTTCTCTCAGATTACATTGCACTATTAGATTTCCAGGTTTGCAGTAAAAGAATTTGGAGGAAATTGCATGCAAAATGTTGCGTGTAAAGAAATACAATTTTATAAGTAAGCTTGAATGTATCTGAAACCAAAGGCTTGAGTAATTCAGTTGCATAATGAGTTTAGCACAATTAATAATAAAAGATTTAACAATTCTTGTGGTCAAATTTAATTTGACCAATACGTATTTCCAAATCATTTATTTCCTTAAATGCACCTGTTCAGTCACATGTTGTTAGAAATATCTTAACATCTAATTTGTAAAAATTCAGAAACCTTGATATACCCCAAAAACATAATATAGTTTATTTTGAACAATTTATGGCAAATTACTGTATCATACATAGATAAATTATTTCAGTAATTTTTTAAGAGATTACAGTTTGTTGTACTGATTTCCTCAAAATACTAATAGAAGAAACAATTTTAAGGCCTGTTGGACTTTATACACATACAAGCTAGTAAGAAGGCAAAATATCTCTTCATTTTTATTATGTTAAATATACAACCAATAGCAATTAAATGAAAGTTTTGTGATTGGCAAATAAGCTGGGTCAACATTTCACTGACTGACCATCAAGAAGTGAAGTGCCAGCATGCACATAGATTCTTAAAAACCAACTTCACTTTCAGGAACCTTATTCACCCCATGTCCACATCTCACTCCCAGCAGCTGTCCTTACCTCTAACCTTCTCAGAAGATGGGGACCATCTTCTTCCTGCTTGCTTGAATTTCCTTTTTTCAACTCTACTTTTACCAATTCTCTCCCTTGGTTGCTGTCTTTGACAGGATGTTTTCTCTCTCATCCCCAAGGCCCACCCTTGCCCTGCATCTTTGATCAGATACTCTTTCACTGTCAGTGGTAGCTCATACTATCTGTCATTCTCTCTAATTTGGATTTGCTGCCTTCCTCTAATACTCATCTCTGTCTCTCAACATATCCAGGCCTTAGATAAAAGAGCAAATTATTTCCTCACATGCTGCAACCTTAGACTTCTGTTTTATCTTTTCTTCATTAGTAAGTTCTCTATAGAGCAGTTTACTGGAGCTTAGTCTAACAACCCCAGGCAACTCAACTTACAACAATATTCTTGCTCACAATTTTATGGTCAGCTGTAATTCTAGGACCCAGAGTGGAGGAACAGCTCAGAATGAAGGAGTCTGGAATATGTTGGCCTCATTCATGGGCAACAGAACCACAGAATGCTTTTAAGGTTCCACTCAGGAGTGGCACATGTCACTTACACTTGAATGCCATTTGGCAAGCCCTTGACCAAGACTGACCTCAATGGAGTAGGAAGTTATCAGTCTCTCACAGAAAAGGGCAGTGAATATTTGGAACAATAATAGAATCTACCATATCCACTAACTTAATTTTTCACTCTGCATGCTGGCATTGGTTTCTACCTGGCCAATGAACATGCTCTCAAAAGATGTGGCTCACACTTAGCAAAAACAATGACTTACTCATCATTCTGAAACACTTGGGGGGCAGGATTTGATTTTCGGGTGTTAAAATGTATTACTGGGATACATTCTACCTGTTCATGCTCTTTTAAAACACAAGTTTAAATGTCTCACAAGCCATAAGAATATATAAAGTCTTATCTATATGTACAAGTTCAACAACAATAACCAAGCAAGCACCATGCACTCACTACACCTTCACGATGAACTCTACTATCATATTATGCAAGAGCCCCCTTTTTCCTGCCCCATCATTCTTTAATTTTTCCAGAGCAAGCACCATGCTGACTTCCCTGTGAACTATGTCCCTGCTTTTCTTTAGAGTTCTATCGCTTATATGCATAAAACTTCAGAAATAAGCTCAAACCTAGCATTGTAATGAAAGGACGCTATTTCTGGAAGAAAACAAGCGAATAGAATCTTTGGGTCACAGCCTGGGTTTGGTTTTTAAACAGTTTTAAAAGCCCCTTCTGGGGAAGTCAGAGTGGTCAGGTCATGAGTGTGTCAAGGTATCTGGTGGGGTCCTAGTGTGAGCCAGACACTGGATGTCCAGCAGGAAAATGACCAGGAGAATGGGCTTCTGTAGCTGGGCATGGAGGAGGGAGCAGCAGCCTCTTCATCCCAGGGTCCTGACAAGTGAAGCACAAATAAGCATCTGAGCCAGCTTCCCCTGGGATTCTGCATTCAGGTTAGAAGCACAGCATGGTGTCGTCAGGCATGCTGGCTTTGACAGACCTTATCATGTCTGTCTCCTGAGTCACAGGGCTTCAGTCTGACTTACTCTTCTTTTTTTCCAAGAAAAAAAAAAACCTTTTTCTCTCTTTTTGGAATCTCTATTTTGGGAATGTTAGAACTACTAGACTGATGCTCTAAGATTCTTAGCTTTTCTCTCCTACTTTCTACCTCTTTGTCTTTTTGTTCTACTTGCTGAGAGGTTTTTTTTCAATTTTATCTTCCACACATTCTACTGAGTTTTTTCTCCTGCCATGTTTCAATTCTAAGAACTCCTTTTGTGCTCAGTGAATACTACTTTTAAAAATGCATCTTATTCTTGATCTGTATGATTTTAACTCCGTCGTATTTGTGGAGACTTGCTTTGTGAGCTAATATATGTTCAGTTTTGGGAAAGAATCATATCCTTTAAATGTTGAAATTAAGGTTCTATAAATGTCCAATAGATAAATGTTAATTATGTTACTCATATTTTTACATTTGTAGACTTTTTATGTGTTTAGTCTCTTAATTCTTGAGTTATAATGAAAATCCATTCTCTATAATTATGGATTTGTCAATTTGTCTTTGTAATTATGCCAACTTCTGTTTGTAAATGTTTAGAAAATCTTATATGCTCTCAGACTTAAGATTATTTTAATCTTACTGGTGAGGAGATCCTTTTTGTCATATTACTTTTTGTCTTAAAATCTATTTTGTCTAATAATACTTCTTATTTTCTTTAGATTAGTGTGTGTGTGTCTGTGTGTGTGTCTGTGTGTGTGTGTGTACTGTATATGGAGAGTTGACACTTGAATAACATGGGGGGAAGGGGTGTCATTTCTCTGCACAGTCGAAAATTTGTATATAAACTTTGACTCCCCCAAAACTTAACTACTTATAACCTACTGTTGACTGGAAGCCTTACCAATAACATAAATATTCAATTAACACATATTTTGTATGCTATTTGTATTATATACTGTATTCTTACAAAGTTAGAGAAAAGAAAATGTTATTAGGAAAACTGTAAATAAGAGAAAATACATTTATACTACTGTACTGTATTTATCAATACCATAAGTTATGTCTTCTCTTTACAAAATGAATCGTCCACCCGTGAGCAACCTCAGCTAGAGAATTCAATTCAACCTTTTCTTGTAATGTCATGACTTTGCTTCCTGGAGTGTTTCTCCAAGTGAAACTTTGTTGAGTCCCATGATGTTATTCAGTGTTTGCAGTATTACGCTAAACACGATGGAAAATATATAAGAACTTTGAGAGATTACTTTTTACTCTGATAGATGATTTACCAAAGAGATGAATTGCTCGTGTGGACATGACTAGTGTCACATGGCATTTTAAGTGGATACTCACAACACTTGAGCTCACTACAATAGCAACAGAAGGTGGCTATGAAATTATTACAGCAGTACAGTATGTACTACAGTTAATTTTATGCAGTTATGATTTAATATTGCATCTTTATATTTGTTTACATTTCTCTTGATTGTAAATGGCACCATGCATGGTCTGTTAAGAGTATGTGTAAGTTTTGATAAATCTTAACTTTTTATAATAGAATTGTGTGTATTTTATGGTAGTAAATGATAAAACAGACTAGCATCTACATATATTTTATGCATTCACAACATACATTTTTCTTATTTTTCAAAATATTTCTAGGCTATACAGTTTGTCTTCAAGTTTTTCAAATTGTTGTAAATCTCCAAAGAATTTTCCAACATACTTATTGAAAAAAATCTGCATATGTGTGGACCCATGTGGTTCAAACCCATGTTGTTCAAGCGTCAACCGTATATATACACATATGTATGTGTGTGTATAAGCATATGTGTATATATATTCCTTTCACTTTTAGTCTTTTGGTGTCTTTGGTTTTAAACTTTAGGCTTTAAATATGTTTATGTAACATAGGGGTGGATTGTGTTTGATTCAATTTGAGAATCTCTGTTCTATTAATAAATGAGTTTAGTCCAAGTATATTTACTTTGTTTAGTGATATATTTAGACTTATTTCTACCATCTTAGTTTTTTTTTTTTTAACTTACCATGACGTTTCTTTGTAGAATTTTATGCTATTAATTGACTCTTCCTTAAACCTCTCCTCTCTTGCCTTTCATGGCATTCTGTTTTCATGCTTCCTCGGGGTCTCCTTTTACCTCTTGTCCTACTCCTTTGTGATTCTTTTTCATCTTCATCCATAAATCTACCCATCCCTATAGGCTTCAGCCTTTACACTTGTTTTTCTGTTCAAGATGTAGTCATCTTCACACATGATTTCATGCTAGATGTCTGTTGGAGTTGACTCCAGCCCTGATCCTTAGGCATCGAGTAAAATTGTCTCAGTGGGGAGAGTCACACACTTTTACATTAATACTTGAGTTTAGTTTATTTAGATATAGAAAAGATTCATTTAAGGGGAGATGGCTCTTGTGACTAATTTACACATAAATTCATCTTTCATTTTATGACTATCATCCAGCAAAGCATCTTTTAAAGGCTCTTAAATAAAGGAAAGAAAGAGTAAAAAGCAATGAAATGTGGCTTGCTGGTATCCACCACCTGCTCCTCTATGAATGTGTAGAACAACATGGTCTCTGGCTTCTGTGATTCATGTCTCTGGGGATGATCAGTAGAGCCAAATGGCAAGGTGTGGTACGACTCACAGTCCAGCAAGTTGTCTCTGGACTCTGTTGCTTTGTCCTGTTTTGTTCTAGCACCTTCAGAGCTTTATACTGCATTTACAGAATCCATGAGGCTAGTTACATTTTGCACTAAGGTTTACCTCACTCACCTCCAGACTTTTGAGTTCTCATTCAGGATCGAGGTGGTCTAACCTTACCAGTCACCTACTCTATACAGCAGCCTGCTGAAAATGTGGAAAGTTTCATATATAGCTTTTATAAAAGTGAAAGTACAGGCTTCCAGATAAGAACCTACTTAATGGTTATGTTTATCTATTTTAGAAACCAATAACAAAGTTTGCTTTTATTTTTTATACATTTTTTGAAAGAGAGGGCAAAAAGTTTATGACACTAGTTTGAGACTTTTCCATGAAAGCCCCCTATCTACCTCCTAGGTACCAAATAAGCCCTGTGCAATTACAGATGCCCAATTGATAGGTCCTACTGCTCCTCAAATTCAACATGGTTATAACTTAAGCCAGTTTCTCCATTCAGTTGCCTTATTTATTTTAAAGCACAAACTTTTGTCCTGTAATTTGGCCTCAAAATCTATAATTTCTTCTTCCTTGTGCATTGCACATCAAGCTAGTTGCTAAGTTCTCTAGATCAGAGATGTCCAATAGAAATAGAAGGCAAGCCACATATGCAATTCTAAAATTTTCTAATAGTCAATTTAAAAAGATAAAGAGAAACATGAAATAAATTTTAAGATTTTAATATATTTTATTTAATCAAGTATATCTAAAATATCATTTCCACATGTAATCAATATGAAAAATTTTAATTAAGTATGATTTATTTTCTTATACTATGTCTTTGATATTCAATGAATATTTTATACTTACAGCAAATGAGCTACCTTTCAAATGCCCAGCATCCAAATGGGGGAAATGGCTGCTGTCCTGGATGGCACAGCTCTAGATGCCACCTGAACAGTGGCTCATGTACCTGATAATCCTTTTTCATCCTTACTGCTACATCTCTAGTTCAGGGGCTTGCTAACTAATCTCTTAATGGAACTATTGCAATCATCTATATACTTGTCCTGCCTCTAAATGAGAATATAGCTCAGTCCAGTTTTTGTTGATAATGGCAAATGATATGCTAGGTCCTGAGGTTACCAAGATGGGTAAGACTAAACTGTTTCTCTCAGAAAGACTGCAGTCTAGCAAGAGAGACAGATATATATATATATATATATATATACACAATTAACCATGATATATTGTGATGAGTCCTATAATTGTGATATAAATAAAGCACAATAGAAACATAGAGGAAAGAAATATTAGTTTTGACCGAGGAGATTAGAGAATGCCTCCTAGAGAAGGTGGCATTTGAAATGGGCTTTGAATGATCAGTAGGAAGTTAGCAGATAGAACCAGGGAACTGAGATTGAAAAGCAGAAAGGGGAAAAAGGAATAAGCAAAATTCATCTCGGTTTTATTAGATTCTACATAATGGTGCTAAATTAAACTTTATGGAAAGACTCTCAACATGCTCCTCTACTGCTTGAAACCTTCACTAGTTGGCCCTTTCTTAATGAAAGTAGGTATATTGTTCTGCATGGCTATTTTAAAATGTGGGTTTTTAAAAATTATTCAGGTATGGTGAGACTTACAGATTAAGAGACAATTGCCATCAAAAAGATAGATTGTTACTCACAGTTCCCAAGAGGAGGGGACACACCACATGCATTGGTCAGGGATCCATCCAGAATAATGTTTACCAATCTGGGCATTGGAGTCCAGCTAAATTAATAGGTAAAATTAACCATCACAAGATCAGGTGCAGTGGCTCACATCTGTAATCCTAGTGACTTGAAAGGCTGAGGCAAGAGGATCGCTTGAGGTCGGGAGTTTGACACCAGACTGGCCAACATAACAAGACCCAATCTCTAGCACCTGTAATCCCAGCTATTAAGGAGGCTGAGGCAGGAGGTTGGCTTGGGCCCAGGAGTTTAAGGCTGTAGTGATTGCACCACTGTGATTGCACCACTGCACTCCAGCCTAGGCAACACAGCAAGACCCTATCTTCAATAATGTTAATAATAACTCTTACACCACACCATGCAGAGCCACACAAGGAAGCACCAGAGTAGGTTAGGAAGCAGAGGGAGTGGGGAAGGAAATGTGAGCAGGAACCCTTATTATCATTTCTGTGGGAAGGAACAGGTGAGATAGATCCTGAAAAATCTAGAGCTCTGATGCCTCTGTAAGGATTGAGGTGCTTCTGGGCACATTAGGAATAAGCATGAGGTAAAGTTTACATAGTAGTAAGAAAAATGGCCCAAAAGAAAAAGAAAAGAGAAACTATACTAAAAGCAAAGTGGGAGGCAAAACCAGAGAGAAAGAGAAGAGAAAGGGAAGAGCATGTGTAATGTAGTGCTGTGAGGTTTTCATACAACCAGCTGCTTCCTAAGTCTTTGGGATATGAACACTCTTACTCTGGCTTGTGTCAGACTTTCTCTCTCTAGGGCCACCAGCATCAACATGGGGATTGCCACTCTTTATGGTCAGGCTGGTTTTGTATCAATCTTTAGCAAGGAATAGTAACCAAAATTGGTGTTTGGTTTAACAAGACACTGTGAATCAGTTTTCCTGTTCTGGTAACTATTGAGTTTCTATAAATGTAGCAAGCTTCCTATATAGGGTAGAACCAACCTACTGTAGCTTTATCAGAATATGGAAAGGACAGAATATGGAATGCCTAATTGTTCCATGTCTGTGTCCAGTTGGATCAATGTTAATTAGGTCCTTACTAAGCATCAGCACTGGCAAGTTACTGGGGGCATGAAGATCACTAGGACGTCATCCTTATCTACTGAGAGAGAGATAATACAAGGGAATAGTTCCAATATCATGTGACTCATACAATTGTAGAGGCCTGGAGATTAAAAGTAGTTGATAGTGTTTGGGCCACTACAATCAGTTCAGTTGCCAGACATTTAAATGTAGCATGAGAAATTGCAATCACTGGGAGATAGTAGGTATTAGAAAATATAACACATTTTATGTTGCCTGGGGAATGTTGGAACTTATCCCATGGATAATGGGAATCACTGGAGAGCTTTAAGCAGGAGAGTCACATGATCTGTTTAATAACAATAGATCACTCTGATTTCCAACAGGAGGGAGATTTTGAGGGATATCAGACTAGAAGTGGGGAGACTAATTCATAGGGTGACCATACTTCTCAGTTTTCCTGGAATAGTTCAAAATTCTGCCCCTTTCCCCCCCATTTCCTAATTTTTAGTAACACTTCTTTCACTGTGTGTCCAAGTTGGGATGATAAATTTCATGGTCACCCTACTTGATGTCCAGAATTCACCAGGGCTTCGTGAAGAAGATGGAGAGGAGTTATTGCCCAACACTACCAACAAGAACAGGCCCTTTGACACTATACTGTTTGTGTGGGCATGGATAAAAGAGATTTCAGTGAAAACTTAGTATATCAATTGAATGCAAAATGTTGCAAATATATAATGACTGATGGGTTAACCACTCAATGGGCTTGCTGTTTATTTATCAGCTCAGTTGTACTTGCCTGAGAAATCTGAAAAGAAATGAGAAGGAAAGTCATAAGCAACTGGTGAAGGAAGTCAGAAAGAAGAGCTTTAGTTATGCAGGGGCATGAGGCCTTGTTCCTGTTCTTCAAATGGAACTGAATTTTCATGGAAGGTTTTGATACTTACTTGAGGATAGCAGAAAGGGCCGAGAAACCTTATTAAAGTTTCATTTGTCTCTGGTCATTATATCTTTGCAAGATGGTAAGTATAGAGGCAGTTCAGTCAATTGAAAGAAACTACTGTTTGTTTCCTAGTGCGTATATTTAATCACGAGCTGTCACTTGGGCCTTCTGTTAGAACTCAGAAAAAATTTACCTGGTTGCAATAATTAGGGAATATTTTTTAAAAAGAGAATGAAATAATGAGACCCAAGAGAAAAGAGATGTTACCATCAGAAATAAGCTTTAGCAGAAAGAAATATGAATAAGAGGAAATGAAAAGGATAAAGGGCTACCTTTTCCTGTATTTTTCTCTTTAAAAGTTTCTCCTTCCAGTTTCTCATTTCATACACAGGACACAGGTCTTTCCCTGACTCTAATCCCACTATTACCTAGTATTTATATAGTGCTTATCGCCTACAAACTCACAGGGCTGCCTCTAAATCCATGCTGCTTCAGAAAGTATTGCTTAACAAAAGGGGGATGCTTTTATTTAATCAGTCACTTCATTAAAGGTGCTAGGTGCAGCTTGGAGCTGGATTTGCCTGAGGTCTGCTGATTGTGCAGTGGGCTGCACACAGGCATGTCACAGCTCCACAGTTGCCCAGGCAAGAGGAAACATGGGATTATGATTTTCCAAGTAGGAGTCAGACCTGGCATCATCCCCTTTGCTTCAACTGTGATTCAGGGAGAAGTTTCTAATCTGCAAGAAATTATCCAGTTTGCTGATTTACTTTCATGGCTCTTGATGCCCTGTAATATGTCTCTTGATTATCTCTTTATTTGAGAGCTCTTCCTTCCAACAGGCAAGAAAATTTGCTTGAATTTTTAAATCTTGGACTTTCTCCCTCATTTATACTTTCAGATGGTTGCTAGCAGAATTTCATTCCATCAGATTTCTTTCCTCTGGCTTTTGCTTCAGAGAATAGAATGAAATGGAAAAAAAAATTATCTGAAGTGGAAGAGGATGAGTTTAGAGATGGAAATATTTTAGTAGTTCCTTCAAAAATGTTTGTTGCAGTGTTGTTATTCTTTAGAAAATGCATGCTTCTCATGCATCTATAATTTGATGGAATCAACTCAAATTACTGCCTTGGATCCACTTAAAGTTGGTCTCTGCACATTTTTTGTCTAGCTTAAAATTGATTTTTAGGAAAGTGAAGTAGATGAGAAGGAAAGGCTGGCCTGTGTACAATTCTAGAGGCCTACAATTTTCTTACTAGCCCCCCTTAAAGTCTTTCAACCCTCTCAGCCTTTCTTATTTCTCTGCCTCTTTCTCCTTTCCTTTGTTCTGCTTCTACTTCCTCCTCTTCCTCGTAGAGGTCAGGCAAACGCTGTGCTCATTCACTATTATGAAAATATTTCAAACAATTAATTAGGAGTCAATGCCTAGGACATTGATTTTCTGGCATACACATTTACTGCATATTTTATAAATAATTTAAATTGGGCAATGCCATAGGATATCAAATAGGTTTTTGTAGTAATTTTAGAGACTTTGATCGGTAGATTGTTTTGATACTATAAACAATATTGATATTGGATTTTCAATCAACTGAATGCCCCTGTGAAACTGGATAGTCCCAAGCACAAATTATTGATGACACCGATCTTCAGAATGACCATAGAAGAAATCATACATGTGCATCTCCCTCTCAGATGGAATAAACCCAGGGAAGGATGTGTTGTCAGTGCTCAGCTGTAAAGATAAAGCAGCCAATTACAAAAACTATTGCTAAATCTCTAAGTCAGTTCAAACTGAAACAAAATGATGTTACTAATATTTATTTAGTTCATTTGTTTGGATTTTTATTGGAGAACCAGCTAAAAGAGCCAAAAGTTTCTTCTTGGTGTCATTGAAATTTTTGCTATATATAACAAACACACTCCCACACACCTCCCCACACAGTTGCACTTAAAGTAAAAAATGACAAACTCTATCCAAATCCCCATTATTTACATTAAAAGTACAAAGCCAAAACATGTATGTTATAGTTATTTAGGAGGATTTATTTTGCAAAGGGTTTGACTTTTTGTGCATTTGTAAATTGACACTTTATTTAGATTTTGTTGATAGGTACTTAAAAATAACCTTCTTTATTCTTCATATTACAATGTCAGGTAAGAACTCTCATTAGAAAGTAATTCGTTAATAAGCCTCATTTTTTTGTTTATTTCAGGATTCAAGAAGGATTCATAAAACATCCTTACATAGTAATGCAGCTATTACAATGATCTATTTGGGGAAAAATGTGCACCTATCTTCTGATAATCCTGACTTCCGGGATGAAATTAAAGTTTATCAGCAGCACTGTGGTGGGGAAAACCTTTGTGTCTACAAAGGCAAACTACTTGAAAAAGGTACACATAAAATGTGAATGTTTTTTAATTGCTTGGAGTTGATGCTATAGATAAGCTGCTGTTGATATAATATCAAAATGACTTCAATCACTTTATGAAATTATGCATATCCAGGGACTTATAAACCAGCTGCCTAAAAGTAAATCTAGATTTACTGCTCTGTGATTGAAACTGAAGCAGCAATTACTCTCGCAGATTGTGGAAGAAAGGATTTGGAGTGATTTAACCTGGTAACAGATTAATTTTGGGATGGAGATATATGATCATTAAAATGTTGCACGAATAAGGTGTCCCCGAAATTACAAGTTAACTATTTGGCTTGCCATAGTGAATTATGCCATACATTATTCTAAGAGAAAAATACCAGATTGGAAATTTGTTCTTTAGAGGTATGTTGAGATAAAATCACAAATCCAATAAACTGCAGGGTGAATCACACCTAAATAACTTGGTGGAGAATTTGGCTAAATAGCTTTTTAGTACATGTTTGCTTTCATTTGATCATAAATCCACGTTTGTCAGCATAGGATAATGTTTATATGAGATATAGGTTTTTGCAAATTATACTGTAATGTTTTTCTTCAATATTTAGTTCAAGGGAGCAGCAGTGAAAAGAAATAGTGTTTACAGGGTTATATTGTTACTTCCTTGCTTAAGAAACTGGGTCCAAAAAGTAGTAGCATTTTTACTAATTAAAAGAAATATATGTATTTGGATAATCTTGGTAGGAGTTACGGGGAGAATTGGGGACAAACATGGAATTTTTACTTTTAGTCTTTCTGATTTCCCTCATTAATTGAAGACAGTGACTATTACTTAAAATAAAATTCATGTCCTTAAAGAGAGACTATAAATTCATATTGAGGAATTACATATGTAAAACTTTGCATCACAAAAATGGTAAACACTTAACTGATAGTTTCAACTTAAAGTGAAACACAATATGATGCTCAATGATGTCAAAAACTGTTTTTTTCCATTTCCATTTTATATATTTGGTAGGAATGCAATTTACCTTGTTTATTTTGCTGTAGCATTCCAGAGTTCATTCCTTTCATTTTGTAGTTGAGGAAAATGAGATGATTCCAGAGGTGGAGTGGCTCCCCAAGGTAACACTCTGACCAGAGTCGAGAGCAAATCCTGAGCCCCTGGCTAGGTGCAAGGCCCTTGATCAGTTCCAGGCAGCCCCAGTGAGCTATTCTGAGTAGCATGGAGTTTCCTACATTTTCATGATATAAGTGGGATGAAACCCCTAATGATAGTGGCATAGATACATACACTTATTTTTCTAAAGTATAACTTTCAGCTATTGATTTAGGAGAATGCTGAAATTAGCTGTAAAGTCGGAATTAATGTGATGAAAACTGTCCTGGACTTTAGATCACACTTTATTCAACAAAATGCATATATAACATCTATTTGCTGGAAAATGTGATAGATACAAATGAAAAAAGAATGAGGCTTAGCTAAATGATTCTCTGGTAGACGATGTACACTCTGTGATGAGAGTGAAAAACCAAAGGTTATGGGAGAAAGGGTGTTACTTGAGTCAGTGTTATTTTGCATACATATTGATGCTGGGACGTTTTGTTACAGCATTGGACAGTCTTGAATAATAGCATGGAATGGGGACTTAAATAATTGAATCCTGTCCATGCAATAATTTTGTCTCAGCTTGCCCTTGATTGCCAGGAAAGTAATTGTTCAAAATTGAAAAGTTGGGTGGCTCAGAGTTGACTTGTGGTTCAGCAATCTTAGCAATTTAGCTGGACTGAAAAGAATCTGCCCTTTCTACAAATCAAAGCTGTGCATGATTCAGTAAAATGTGAATAGGGTTTTAAAATATTTCTGTTAACAAAAGTTGGAGGGGGAGCATTTAACATTGTGCTTGGAGCAGTAAACTCATTAAGATTTGGCTTTCGTTAATTCATCTTGCCTTTTTATTAGAAGTAACAATAAAATTAATTATTTAGAAAGGTGGCAAGTGCATCCTTTATTCCCAGGTAATTCATGATGTCTTGCAATTTGATTTTAGACTTCAAGCCACAAGCTGATTGTTTATTATATACACCTATTAAGTTACTGAGTATTTCCTGCTACTTGTAGAGTACAATTTCTTCACAGGCATATTTATTTGCCATGTTTATCTTTTCAGACAACACAAACCATGGCTTCCTGGGTTCATTTTAAGTGCAAAATAAAGTAACATTTTTTTTCTGGCTTTCTTAGAATCCCTTCCTTTTCTGCCTCATTTTCCTGTATTTCCATAACCGGATCCTGTTGCATCTATCTGTGCATTCGTCATTATGCTGTGGCAAATACAGCTGCTTCACTTGTTCCATACACACTATTATTTTTCCTTTGCTTGTGCTATTTCCTTTGTCTATAATACTTTCTCTTTTCTCATTTTCAAATTCAAATCTTACCCATCTTTTAGGACTCAGATTAAGGCTGTGCAGCTTTCTCACTGACTTCTACTCTTTTTTATCCCAATAGCTTTCAGTCAGCACTCAAAACTGAAGCAGTTCATTGTGCTTTGACTTATATTAACTGTTTTTAATTTTTTTCTTTTTTAAGAGACAGTCTCTCTCTCACCCAGACTAGAGTGCAGTGGCACAATCATAGTCACTATAGCCTTGAACTCCTAGGGTAAAGTGATCTTCCTATCTCAGCCATGCCCAGCTAATTTTTAAATATTTTTTATAGAGATAGGGTCTTGCTATGTTGCCCAGTCTGGTCTCAAACTCCTGGACTCCAGCAATCTCCCTGCCTTGGCCTCACAAAGCATTGGGATTACAGGCTTTAGCCACCACACTCAGCCCTGTTTCTTATTTTTCTTTTATCATTGACTTTTTTTTCAGTTTTAAAAAATAGCTTTATTGAGGTGTGAATTAAATGCCATAAAATTTATTCATTGTAAGCGTATAATTCAATTTCTTTTTGGAATTGTACAGAGTTGTGCAGCCATTATCACAAACCAGGTGTAGGACATCTCCAGCACTTCAGGAAGTTCCCTTGTTCTCTTTGACAGTTGGTCCCTGTCTCATAGACAGCCCCAGGAAGACACTGATCTGCTTTCTGGCTGTACAGATTTTCTTTTCTGGACATTTCCTATAAACACAATCATACCATGGGTAGTCTTTTGTCTTTTTACACTCACTTAGCGTAATGTTTTTGAGAGTCATGCATATTTGTAGTATCAGTAGTGGCTCTCTCTTTATATTGCTGAGTATATTCCATTACATGGATATACCATATTTTTAAAAATTTATTCCCCAGTTAGAGGACATTTGTATTGATACTAGTCTGGGACTATGAACATAAAAACACAAGTTTTTGTGTAGATACATGTTGCTCTTGATTAGATTCCTAGGTGTGGTTTTGATTGCTTTTATTTCTAGGTATATGTCATATTTTCCCTTTTTTTAACATGTCTTTTGATTGTTTGTTGAAAACTACATATTTAGGTGCTATTTTAAAGTTCCTGTGAATTCTGGATTCTGACTTTTCCCTATCAAAGGTTATTGTTGTTTCTGGTTTTTCCTTCCTTTTTTTTTTGTTTGTTTTTTGTTGTTTTTTTTTTAGTAACTTACCAAAATTAAATCTGTGAAATTTAGCCTTCATCATCCTGGTGCAGAGCCAGCCATGTTTTTCTCAGATTAAAAAATATTATATTGCTATTTTTTAGTCTGGACTCTTGGGGTAGTCTCTGTGTTTTTATACCTCATTGCTAACGTCCCCAAAAGTATATCTGAAAACATCAAGAATTTATTCTCCTGTGGGTTTCTAGGCCAAAAGTCAAAAATGAAGGTATTGGCAGGGACATACTCCCTGAAAAGCCCCAAGAAGCATTCTTCTTAACTCTGTCAACTGGCCTTCCTTGGCCTGTGGTTCCATCACTTCAATTTCTGCCTCTGTGTTCACATGCTATTCTTGTGTGTCTGTGTGTGTCCTCACCTCTTTTTATAAGGACATCAGCCATTGGATTGAGGGCCAAACTTAAATCCAGGATGATCTCATCCTGATCCTTCACTAATTATATCTTTGAAGACCCTATGTCCAAACAAGGTCACATTCTGAGGTTCTGGGTGGCCATGAATTATTGGAGGACACAATTCAGCCGACTACAGTGGGTTCAGGGGTACATTCAAACTGTGGGCAATTTTCAAGTATGCTCCAACTTTTATTTTCCACCAGGTTCTCTTGTGTTTCTTCTGTGCCTAAGGGAAAGCTACTGGTAGGCTGGAGATGTATGAAGAGGTTGAGCCCTCTCTGATCCATGCCACTTCCAGTTAGCCAGGGATATATAGGGAGCTTATCAAATGCTTCTATGACTGGTTTATTGCTTCTATGTTCCTTTTAAATTTTTAGTTGTCCGCTGGCCTGTTGCTTGCCCTTATTAGAACTACAGTCATGGCTGGTTGTGGTGGCTCATGCCTGTAACCCCAGCACTTTGGGAGGCCAAGACGGGCAGACTGCCTAAGGTCAGGAGTTCAAGACCAGCCTGGCCAGCAAGGTGAAACCCCATCTCTACTAAAAATACAATATATATATGTGTATATATGTGTGTGTATATATATATATATATATATATATAGCTGGCCATGGTGCTGTGTGCCTGTAATCCCAGCTACTCGGGAGGCTGAGGCACGAGAATAGCTTGAACCCAGGAGGCAGAGGTTGCAGTGAGCTGAGATTGCATCACTGTACTCCAGCCTGGGCGACAGAACAAGAATCCTTCTCAAAGAAACAAAACCAAAACCAAAACAAACAAACAAAAAAACCCAAAACTACAGTCACAGGCCCATAGAACCTCTGACCTTCCCTGTTAGCTTTCCTTTGAGATTCCTACTTATTACTGGTCATACCACAGGCCAAAGGTTTTTCTCCTTGCACTCTAAATCAAGTCAACCCCCACAGACAGCAAAGCGGCTGGTTATTTGTGGCCTGGCCTACCCTATTAGAACTGCTGTGATAAGGCGGTAGCAGATGTTGGAGATAAGAGTAGCCCCGGCAAAAATGCATGGATTCCCATTACCTAAAGTTCAGTAATTTTTCATGAATACATGCTTCTCAGTTTGTTTTAAGCCTTTAGTTCTTCTCCAGAGATAAAATTTTAAGAAAGAGAGGATTTGGTGACCGCAATCCAGAAGACTGATATATTAATTTTGCCTCTCCTGTTTAATGATATCTTTTTGAGTCAGGAGAACACATTTGATATTTTTCAGTATTTTTGTTTCTCTTTAGTGCCTAAAACAGTGCTACCAACTGTCAGTGAACAATAAATAATTAACTGTACAAATATTATAATTATAATCATATATAATGCTTTCTAATATTTTACATTCTAAAATATTTAAGACTGTGTTGTGGATAGACTAGCACATTCTACCCACCCCCATCTCTGTTTTATGGGTGAAAATTCTGAAAGGCAACAAAGTTAAATGACTCACCAAGATATACTCACGTGTGCCATGGACCAAAACCTTCTAATTTCTAGACTACGTTCTTTCCACTGCTCCATGAAGAAATCATCAAGTCAGGATGGGGAGGTGTCACTGTATTTAAAATACAAAAATAAGTAACAAAGGAGTAAAGGCAAACGGTGTCAGTTCTTGTTCTAGAAGTCTGAAAAACAATGAAAAAACAAAATGGAGTAATATCTGGGCATACTCTCCAGCTACGTTAGCATCCGATGGAAGGGCAGTCACTTCTAGGGGTTGATTTCCTGAGCCCTTTCTCAACATTTCCTTAAGTGCACTCTCTTCCTGAACTGGGAACTTAGGAAGTTATGGAGCATGATACCGCAGCAGAATGGTTTATATTACAGGAATGTAGAATCAAGCTTCTATAACAAAAACAATCAAACTTGCTTTCACCACCTGAGGAGTCCATTTATCATTAAGACAAAAGGATTTTTTAAAATATTGTATCCTAGTTTTCCCAGACTCTAACCTTTTTCAGCTCTCTCTTTCCTAGTTTAATTTTACATCAGAAATACCAAGGTATAAATGACTGAATTACCTTTTTAATAAGTCTGTTCTTTAGAATGAGTTGCATCTAGTGTAGAGTTTTTTTTTTTTTTTTAGACGGAGTCTCACTCTGACTCCCAGGCTGGAGTTCAGTGGCGTGATCTCGGCTCGCTGCAAGCTCCGCCTCCCGGGTTCACGCCATTCTCCTGCCTCAGCCTCCCGAGTAGCTGGGAATACAGGTGCCCGCTACCACGCCCGGCTAATATTTTTTGTATTTTTAGTAGAGACGGGGTTTCACCGTGTTAGCCAGGATGGTCTCGATCTCCTGACCCCGTGATCCACCCGCCTCGGCCTCCCAAAGTGCTCTGGGATTACAGGCGTAAGCCACCGTGCCCGGCCGAGTTTTTTTTTTTTTTTAGGGAAAAAATGTGGTACACACAGTGTTTCTAAATAACTGAAAAAATAATAATTCACTCATTATTTTGGGGGAGCCTTCTATGCCATTGTCCTGGGCTTTGGAGAAAAAAGATGCATCAACTTCAGTTCTTATGGATTTCACAAACATGTAAAGCAGCTAATGTCTAGATTAGAGTTCTTAGAAGGCAGTCCCTAGACCAATAGCATCAGCATCACCTGAAACTTGTTAGAAATGCAAATTCTTGGTTCTTACCACAGACGTACTGAATCAGAAACAGAGGTAAAACCCAGCAATCTGTATTTTAACAAGCCCTCTAGGTGATGCTGATACACCATTAAAATTTGAAAACCACTGGTATAGCTACATCTTAGTCTATTGTAGTAAGTGCAACAATAGGAAATGCGTACATAGTAGAGAGGTGAAAATTGTTAACTTTATTATTGGCAGATGTGGAAGGGTCCAGAGAGGCTCTATTTCTTTTCTTTTCTTTTTCTTTTTAGGAAGTGACGTAAGAAATATTCATGAGACACAGGATTTTGAGTCACTCTGCAGAGAATAAGGTTTCCCAGACTTAGGGTTTAGGACGTCTGTGGGGATAGGGTGGCAGGCTTTGCAAATAACATTATAAAGACTTGGAATGATTAAAAACTATTAATTGTAAGCAGTGGTTCTAAATTTATTGGTGGGACTTTTGGGTGGATGGGGAAAACAAAGTGTTCTCAAATCCAAACAGAATTGAGTATAGCTTGGAGATGAAATAACTGCTTCATTCATGTATGTTTTAGAATATTTAAAGTCACAACTAAAAATAAAAGCATTTTAAAATGTATTAATGAGCTCACAGTAGCCTTTTATTATTAACTGCTTTATCAATAGATAGCATAGCAAGATAGAGGCATGGAATCTACAGAGATGTTTGGATTCAAGCTCTAACTCCCCAACTCACTGTATGATCTTGAGTAAATTACTGAACTCTTCTAAGTCTTAATTTCTTGACCTAGAATCTAGTAATAGAAAAATTCCCACTTCACATGATTGAAAAATAACAAGATAATAAGGCATAATGCCTGCCACAGTAAGTGCTCATGTAACCTTAGGTATTATTATTTTATTACAAATCAAAGAATTTTTATAAAAACTTGGAGTATTTATTACAAATAAAAGTAATCAAATGCAATTTTATCACTAAAAATTGTCCTCAAATTAAAAGATGATCTAGATCTAGCTTGTCCAATCTGTGGGCCACAGGCTGCATGCAACTTTGAATGTGGCCCTACACAAATTTGAAAACTTTCTTCAAACATTATGAGATTTATACAAGAACTTTTTTTTTGTTTTTAGCTCATCAGTTATTGTTTGTGTTAGTGTATTTTATATGTGACCCAAGACAATTCTTCTTCTTCCAGTGTGGACCAGGGAAGCCAAAAGATTGGACACCCCTGATCTAGATCATAATATTGTGTTTATCTAATAGAAAAACATGATTTAACAGATGTTAGTCCGAAGTCAGTTGCTTTCACTAATGTATTTCTATTTTAATTCCAGAGACCTTTCAGTTTATTTCCAAAAGGCATCATGGTTTCCCCTTCAGTCTCACCTTTTTCCTGAATGGGATGCAGGTGAACAGGTTAAGCTCCTGCTGTGAATACAAGCATCAAAAAGGTTCCAGGCTTGGAGGCAAACGAGGCTACTTTGGGTTTGTGTGTGTTGAGAGATCATCTCCTTGCTACAAGTATGAAAACAAATGTCCTTTGGTAGAGGGCAAGTTTTGCTACATTTTTCTTTGAATGCTTTTACTAATGCATTTCTCTTCACAATTATTAAGGAAATTCAGTATAGATGGGCCTACAATATCTAGGTTCAGGGTTGTTTATTGTAACATGGTGTGCTGAATTTGAAATTATAAGATATAAATCAGACTTACAGAGGTGTTATATAACGAAGATAAAAGCTAGCGCATTTTAAATTATTTCACTTTCTATCTCTCCTGTCTTCTCACTTTAAGAACTGTTTCTGAAGGGAAGGAGAGAGATATTTTTGTTTGCTTGTTGTTTTTGTTTGTGTGTCTGTTTTTCCTCATTCATCTTAGTAACTGGTTTTAGACTGAGCCTTAAAGTGTGTGCCAAGCATCTGGTTTACATGACTGGACATTTTCGGTTATGCCTTTTAGAGGTTAGGTTTGCCTGCATTACTGTTTGACCCAATTTTCATTATCTCCCTTAGTTTCAATCTTGGGCATAACAAAATGCATGATAAAAGGTCAGTTTTGACTGTTATCAGCTTTCATACTGAACATTCTGTTTGAAATCAGGAGTCTTGCTTGTGGGCTTTCATATTTTCTAAAAGTATTGGCTAGATGCCAAGCTAGAACACAAGAGTGAATCAACTAAAGTATTTGTCTCTGTGGAACTTATTCTAATGGAGGAAAAGCTAATAACGTACCTACAAAGCAATTAATATATGTGAGATGGTCAGCATGATGAACACAAAACAGGGTAAGGGAGATACATGGAGTGAAGGGAGACAAGAGTCATGGAGAGTATGTTATTTTATGCAGGATAGTTAGGAAGGGCCTCTCTGATAAGATGTCTTTTGAACAGAAACCAGAAAAAAAATTTCTTTCTTGAAATAGCTTTTGAGATAGAGGAAAAGCATATACAGAAGGCATGAAGCAGGCACGTGTTTGTTGTGTCTAAGGTAGCTTGGCCAGCACAAAAGGAATAGAACCATGAAATTGGAGATGGGGTCGCAGAGACCATGAGGCCAAGCCATGTAGAGTCCTATGGTCATTGCAAGGACTTTAACTTTTATCTGAGAAGGATGGGAAGCTTCTAAAGCGGGTTTTGAGCAATGACTTGCCATGATTTAATAGTAACTCTTATGGGAAAAATAAACAAGGGAGTGTGGGGAAAATATCAGAAACTGCTTTAATCCAGAGAAGAGATAATGGTGGAATGAGTTAGAAGTAATTTTAAAGGTAGAGCTTACAGAATTTACTGATGAATTGGATGCAGGGAATGAGATAAAGAGCAGAGTCAAAGACGATTCAAAATTTTTGTCTTGAATAACTGGAAAGATGTCCAGTTAACTTATTGAGACTGTGGAAGAAGCAGGTTTTTGGGGTAGAATGAAGTGGTTTTGGTCGAGGACACATTGAGTCTGAGACATGTATGAGATAAGCAAGTAGAAATGCTGAGTAGGCAGTTGGATATATGAATCTGGGGTGAGGTGAGAGGTCCAGGCTGGAGATGCAAATCTGAGAATGGTTTGCATATAGATGACATGTATAAGTTTGCTTAAGAATTGAACATAGAGAAGATGTCTGAGTGATGAGTGTCACTCCATTTAAAAGGTGAGGGAGGTAAACAGGAACTAGCCTAAGAAGGAAAGGCAGTGAATAGAAAGAGAACCTAGAGAGAGTAGTATCTTGGAAATAAAGAAAATGGTTAAAGAATAAGGGCATGATTAAGGGAGTTGAGTGTGTGGATATGTGAAGTAAAATGAAGACTGAGGATTGGACATTGATTTGGTAGTGTGTTGGTTACTGGTGATCATGGCACAAGTTATAGTGCAGCAGTTGGGGTGTAAGCTTTCTTGGAGTGGGTTTAAAAAATAGTTGGAGAAAAACAAAGGCCGGAGACTATAGAGAAGTTTTTAAAAGAGTTTTGCTATAAAGAATGGTAATTAGGTGGTAGCCAGGAGGAAGAATGTAGTGGTTCAAGGAAGCCTCTTTATTTTTTAAGATGGGAGATACTATAATATGTTTATATGCTAATACAAACGATTGAATACTTTAGAGAATAAGAAACATGAAGTATGACATAAAGGGTGGAAATTTCTGGAGCTAAATGATTGGGTAGACTGGAGAAGATGAGATGTAGGACTCAATTGGGGGTATAAGCCTTAAGAAGAGGAGGAACATTCTTGTATGGTAACGGGAGGAAAGAAAGAAGGCATACAAGATAGAGATGTGAGTTGCTATTAATAGATGTGCTGGGAACAACTGGAAGCTCTCTGCTGATTGTTTCTATTTTCTTAAACAATACATAAATTTATCAACTGAGGATAAGGCTGAGAGAAGCGGCATTGGGTGTTTTCAGAGAGATAAGAGTGTAAAAGAATCATCCAGAGAATGGAAGACTGAATAATGGCCTAGGGCAAGATAGTATCAATGCCCAGCTGTACTTAGGGGCCACCTGAACTGCCTTCCTATTCCAACTCAAATATGCTGTCTCCTGATTTGAGAGCAGGTCATTTAACATAATTCTATTTAATTCCCAGAAAAGCTAATAAACATCTACAATCAGCCATGTGCAAATATATTGCATTCTTTGGGAGTTGTGGTATAAATCTAAGCTGTAAATTATTAGCCCTGAGCACTTTCTGTGGAAGTTTAATAATCAGTACCAAAATCTGACTGATGGCATTTACTCTCCTATTCAACACCCACTAGCCTCTGTACAATTATTTCTATGATTTCAACACTTGGTACCCTCTAGATTCTTTCTTCAACCTTTTCAAATAATAATATCAAAATGGTTACAATATTAAAGAATAAGGCCTATGACTCTCAACTAAAATGCACAGTTCTTATAGAAGAATGGTTTTCAATTTTTTTTTTTAACTTCATAACCATTTTTCCAATGAAATCTGTTAATGCCCAGAATAGAACAGTGCATTGTCATTGGATGTCTCCCTGTTGCAGGTCAGGTAAAAGTTGAGTCAGACTGGTTTAAATGGTACAGGGTTAGGTGAGTAAGTGCTAGAGCCTTGTTTGTTTGTCCTCTTCCTCACTTGAGACTTTTCTGGTTATTTTAGAGACCATAACACTGCAGAACTCCATGGAGAGTTGAGAACTACCCCAAAGGTTATTACCTTCTGTAACCTTGGCTTTGTTGTCACTCCCATAATGATACTTTTAGTTATGTTAAACAATGTACACTAATTCCTCCAATACATTCAAAATGAAATTAATTTTAATTTATTTAAAAAATACCAGTCCCAGAAACATTTGTGATGAGAAAAAGGAGGGCATGGTACAATAAAACAACAGAGAATTATATTTCTAAATGATTAGGAATTACCTGTTTAAGGTCCTCAGAAAACAAGAAAAGCTGAGCAGTGGTCACTTCCAAAGTGTAAGGTTCCACAACTGTACTCATCTCTCAATTATAGGAACTGTTTGAAGAGGCGTAGTAATTTTCAATTGCTAGCATGAAACATGGGAAGAATTGCCTAACCATGTAGAATGCAGACTGCTTTGAGCTTTAGTAATCATAATCAACACCTCAAATTATATTCAGAAGTCAAATAGGTAGTCAGTGACGAGGAGAGCACAGATGTTACTCACTTTGTTTGTCCAATTCCCTTCAGCAGATGGGCAATAAAAAGTCTGTGCATGCAGTAGGGAGGCATCAAAGCCTTTACGCAGCCACAACATAAACTAAAAGTAACAACATATCAGAGGCTCCAAATCAATGGATTTGGTGTTGCAATTGATAAGGGAAGAACAGCTTGAACAGAAGGCAATGCTAGTAATCATATTTTGTGAAGATTCATGACACCTTTATTCCAAGGAAAGCAATGTGCTAAGCACATCATCATTATAGTCAAGAAATATTTATCATGATTAATATGGGTGAGATAAGTATAATCTCATTATCTCATTTTTTACAGCCTGATAGTTACTTTGAGTGCAAATCCTTCTAGCTTTATTTTATGGGGAGATATTGAAAAGTTAAGTGATATAACTCAGTTCTCATATTTGCTTGTTGGGAAAATTTATTAAGATCAATTCCTTTGCTATTTCTACACTGCAGATGGCTGAAATTTAGTGAAATCTTCAGTTTAAGAAATTGCCATTGGATTTGTTCAGGTTGAGGCATTTTTGAGATTTTACATATTATTTCTATTCTTCTGGGACTAGCAAGTCTTGACTGCTTTCTGATCCCTTTCACCTGCCCACTATAAATTCAGTTCTCTGGTAGTTGTGTCACATGCAGAGAGGGGGACGTGAGTAGTTCTAGAGAAAGAAGACTGAAGAGACTGATAACTACCAGAAACATTTTTCAGATCATGGATTTTATCCAGGTCTTGCCAGAAACTTCTCCAGATTGTATTAGTGTCTGCTGAGAGAGCGTGAGTCCTTTCTTTGGTGGTAAGCTCAAAGTGTAACATTTGTCTGTGTAACTAGTCATCTCTACTAGTTAAATCATAGCTAGGAACTCGAGGCCTACACCTGTAATAGACTAATATGGTTGTTCTTCAGTATGATGTGATGGAGCCTAGCAGTCTTGAGCTAGAATCCAGCTCCATCACCCACGTACTGGGTGACTTTGAGCTGCTAGAACCTTTTAAGCCTCGATTTTCTCATTTGTAAAGTGGTGATGATAGTTCTTAATTTATTGGTCTATGAGGTAATGAATTCCTTAAGATAATGGATACAGAGTACCCAGAAAAGAGCTTGGCACAGAGAGAGTGCTCAATAATCTTATCATTACCATAATCATCATTTTTATTAATGTATATATTATTATCATTGGAATTCTTATTTTAATATCAACTTAAGAAATAGAAAGCTATAGAAGACAATTTATTCATATTACTTTTGTTATAATTGATTTAAAAAGTTTTAATGTCATAATGCATTCAGATTATCTGCATGGTTCACCAGATTTGACTTGGAATGACTTCATAACCTCTATAAATTACTGCCATTTTTGAGGAATAAGAACTTATTACCAGCAAAAATCACCAGAAGACTGTAGTGCAGACTTCAAAAGGCCATTCTAAAGCAATAATGACAGTTCTATGAAAATAAGTGAACAAACTCCTGAGTTATTCACTTAAAAGATGCAGCAACATTTGACTGTATATATTTCTTTAAAAAATCAATCATATTTATTTAGAGCCAATCTTGTAAGTCTTTTGTTACTGTTGTTGTGTTGTTAAAATATAACTTATCAGACTGAATGGCATCTTGCTTCTTCTGACCATTTTTATATCAGCTTCTCTGTTTGTAAATCTGCATGTTCTATTATCACAAAATTCTCATTTAAGGACTTGAGATATGTCTTTATGTATGAAAAATTATATACCCACCTATATTTCTGTATCTATGATACATGTTACTGTTCAGGACCAAAAATATACTTGAAGGCACAGATTTCAGTTTGAAACTATAGTTCTTGGTTGACGAGTTATTTTATTTTGTTTATTATTGTGGATAACGTTATTAAGAATTTGTTGTTTGTTTACAAGATTTTAGTATCAAAAAAGAATAGTTTATTTTTAATTAGCTTTTTTAATTGTTTATTTTTATTAGTGTGTACAGTAATCAAAACATTTTTGTGTCTTTTTTTACTAGAATAAGAGATAAGTGCTTTCAAAATCTTTGAGGTTCCATTGTGCTGTCTACAAGGGTTAACAAACACTTCCTGCTAATATTTTTCATAGGTGCATTATTGCAATGGGCCTTGACAAAAAACCGTCTTTGCCAAAATCTAGGAAAGAAAAGAGCACTGAGAAAGGAGAGGAACTGAAGAAGGCTGAGGGGAAAGTGAGGAAAGAGAGAGAGTATGTGATACCAAAAAGAAATGAGATCAAGGAGAACAAAACCTCTGTTTCAGCCAATTTTTCAGCTCAAGAAATAAAAACAGGGCTCAAAGAAGTGGTAACTGCTGTGGAGGAAATGACAAGTAAAGGAAAACCAGGACAAGAAGTCTTGGAAGATGACCAGGAAAATACTTTAAAATATGGTAATCAACAACACAAGTTTCTTTTGTTGTAGCTGTGGCTGTTTCGTTTGTCTTTGAAATGTGATCAAAATTTTCAAAAATACCCATTAAATGTTACCCAGCTGTGTTACATGTGGGGTGCCCCTGACCTCCTTCCTTTGCTGTTTTGTATGGAGTCCTGTGTCACCTACCTTAGAGGAGGGCAGACCTAACCCCAGAAAGGTTAAAGGTTCTGGCTGCAGAGATGAGGAGAGAGAATGAGTACATGTCAATGTGAGTTAGAGACTCTATTGACTTCTGCAGAGACCATTTTCACCAAATAGAATTTTACCTATTTTAAAAGTTTTTGAATGTACTGTTTTTCATGAAATTGATGAATTGCTTTGACATCAGGTAGGTACAACCTATATGATTATATGGTGATAGAGTATGCCATAACTAAAGGCAGTTGACTATAGGCTTAGGGTTGTGGAACCTATCTGTCTGCTTTTTTCTTTTGCTTTCTTCTTTTTTCTCTGTTCTCTCCTTCTTCCTCTCTCCTGCCTTCCACTGCTTCTCTGTCTCCCTCTCTCCATACACATACACCCACCCACCCACCCACACACACACACAGACACACGCACATTCATATATATACATACACACATATATATGCAGGCACATCTCATTTTATTGTGCTCACTTTATTGTGCAAGCTTTGCAAATATAGCACTTTTTATAAATTAAAAATTTGTGGCAACCCTGCACCAAAGTCTATCAGCATCATTTTTCCAACAGCATGTGCTCACTTCATCTCTGTTTCAAATTTTCTCAATATTTCTAACTTTTTCATTATTATGATATCTGTCATGGTGATCTGTGATCAGTGATCTGTGTTGTTACTATTGCAATTGTTTTGGGGTGCCATGAGCTGTACCATGTAAGAAAGTGAAGTTAATCAATGTTCTGACTGCTCCACTGACCAGCTGTTCTCCAGTCTCTCTCCCTCTGCTTGGTCTTCTCTGTTCCCTAACCCACAACAGTATTGAAATTAGGTTAATTAATAACCCTACATAATACACTCTAAATGTTCAAGTGAAAGGAAGAGTCTCATGTTTTTCACTTTAAATAAAAAAAAACAATTAGGCTTAGTGAGGAAGGCATATCAAAAGCCAAGACAGGCTAAAAGCTAGGCCACTTGTGCCAAGCAGTTAGCCAAGTTGTGAATGCAAAAGAAAAGTTCCTGAAGGAAGTTAAGAGTGCTACTTCAAGTGAACATGTCATGATAAAAAAGAAATCGTTATTGCTGATATATAGAGTATTTTAGCGGTCTCGATAGAAGATCTAACTAGTCACAACATTCTCATAAGCCAAAGCTTAAGTCAGAGAAAGGCCCTAACTCTCTTCAATTCTATGAAGGCTGAGAGAGGTGAAGAAGGTGCAGGAGAAAAGTATGAAGCTAGCAGAGGTTGGTTCGTGAGGGTTAAAGAAAGAAGTCATTTCCATAGCATGAAATTGCAAGGTGAAGTAGCAAGTGCTTATGTAGGAGCTGCTGCAATTTTATCCAGAAGACCTAGCGAAGATCATTTATAAATGTAGCTACATTAAACAGCAGGTCTTCAGTGTAGATGAAAAAGCCTTACATTGGAAAAAGATGCCATCTAGGACATTCATAGCTAGAAAGGAGAAGTCAACATCTGACTTCAAAGCTTCAAAGGATAGGCTGACTCTTCTTTTATGGGTTAATGCAGCTGGTGAGTTCATGATGAAGCCAATGCTCATTTAGCATTCAAAAAATCCTAGGGCCCTTAAGCCTTATGCTAAATTTTATCTGCTTCTGCTCTATAAATGAAACAAACAAAGCCTGGATGACAGCACATCTATTTACAGCATGGTTTGCAGAGTATTTTCAGCCCACTGTTGAGACCTACTGCTCAGGGTAAAAGATTTCTTTCAACATCTTACCACTCATTGACAATGTACCTGGTCACTCAAGAACTTTGATGAAGATGTGCAGTGCGATAATGTTGTTTTCACGCCTGCTAACACAACATCCATTCTGTTGTTATCCTTATGGATCAAGGAGTAATTTCAGATCTTATTCTTTAAGGAATATATTTTGTAAGGCTATAGCTGCCATATATAGTGATTCCTCTGATGGATCAGGGCAAATTCAATTGGGAACTTTCTGGAAAGGATTCACAATTCTAGATGCCATTAAGAACATTCATGATTCATGGAAGGAGGTAAAAATATCAACATGAACAGGAGTTTGAAAGAAGGTGATTTTATTCCTCACAGGTGGCTTTGAGGAGTTCAAGACTTTGGTGGAGGAAGTAATTGCAGATGTGGTAGAAATAGCAAGAGAATTAGAAGTGGGGCCTAAGATGAGATTGAATTGTTGCAATCTCATTATAAAACTTGAATAGATAAGGAGTTGCTTCTTAGGGATGAACAGAGAAAGAAGTTTCCTGAGATGAAATCTACTCTTGCTGAAGATGCCATGAACATTGTTGAAATGACAACAAAGAATTTAGAATATGTATAAAATGTATTAGTTGATAAAGGAGTGGCAGGATTTGAGAGGATTGAGCCCAATTTTAAAAGAGGTTTTGCTGTGTGTAAATGCTGTTAAACAGCATTGCATGCTACCGATAAATCTTCGTGAAAGGAAGAGTCAATAGATGTGGCAAACTTTATTGTTGTCTTATTTTAAGAAATTTCCATAGCCACCCCAACCATCAGCAACCACACCCCGATCAATCAGGAGCCATTAACATCAAGGGAATATCCTCCACCAGCAAAAAGACGATGACCAGCTAAGGCTCAGATGATTGTTAGCATCTTTTATCAATAAAGTGATTTTAGTTAAGGTGTATACATTGGGTTTTTAGATATAATGCTATTGTATACTCAATAGACAGCAGCATAGTAGAAACATAATTTTGGATGCACTGGGAAACCAAAAAATTTATATCACTATCTTTATTGCAATGGCATGGAACTGAACCTGCAATATCCCTGAGGTATACCTGTATATTAAATATATATATAGGTATACATTCACAGATCTAGGTATGCTTGTATATACTTACATGTGTATATAGGTATGCCTGTATATGCTTATACCTAAAGCAGCAATAACAACAATAATGAAAGTGCCAAGCACTGAGCACCGAACTAGGCACTGTGCACACACTGTCTCATTTTATCCTCACCATTCAACATGGTAGGTATTATTACTACTTCAATTTTACAGGCTGGGAAATTGAGGCTTAAATACACAAAAAGAAAGTAGCAGAATAAGAATTTGCACCCAGGTTTGTCTAATTCCAAAGCTCAATCTTTCAAACACTATACAACCTTCTATTCTGTACAAGTTAGCCTACCCACTAAATGGTTGTGGATAGTGTGTCCAAAGTATCAGAAAGGGAGAGCTGCTTTGTGTCCCTCATACTCAAGAGACAAAGCTTGGATAGGGGGCACAATAACCATGGGTTGGGGTACCTGTGGAAGGGCTGGCTTCGGGAAAGGGACAACTTCTAGGTATCTTCTTCCCCACCTCATATTTTTGCTGCCCAAGTGTTTCAGAAATCCAAGAGAATAATTACAGGGCTGTTATAGCACTAGACTTCATGTTTGATTATTACTGACTAAAGTGAATCTTTTACAAAAGATTTCACTTAGAGCACTTTTACCAGCTCACCATTCTTCACAATCTCTTCTAGTCTTTGTCTTATCTTGGGATGAGAATTTTAATATATCTGCAGCAATAGTAATCACAGAGGTATGAACAAATAGGATGTGTTTTCATGTGTTTTAACTTTGAAGCATGGTGGTTTATGAAAGTCATGTTCAATGAAAGCTTTTCATTTTCTTTTTTTTTCTTAAACCAACATAACTAGTGCTATGAGTGATGTACTTTATACTCATGATACCTATGATAAAGCTTTTCCTGAATTCTTTCTTCTGTGTTGGCTAGTTAATGGACTTTAAATGTCCATTTCCGTTTTTAAAAATGCAGCCACAGCCGCAAGGGTTTAGCTCTCTGCATAATAGTCGCTGATGTAAGGACAGCAAGAAGTTTGAATCAAGGTCAGCAAGAGAAGGTTGTGGCTAGATTGATGTTGACCCCGTGTTGACTCACGTCCTCATTAGTGGGGATGGTAAACAACAAGCTAATTAAGTTCTCTAGAAGAAGGCAAATGGGGTGGGAGAACAGAAGAAATTATGTAAAAGATTTTAGAAAGCATGTCGCTGGTTTATTCGTATCAAAAACATGAGTAGATGACACAAAGGTGGTGTGCTTTGAGCTATAATGACAGTTTGGAAGGTTTGTGGTTAACAGAAAGCTAATACTTAAATGTGATGATAGCAGGGATAGAATAAAGCCAGGGCAGCCTTGACTTTCATATTTGAGAGAAAACACAAAATACAATGCTGGGACTGTTCTTGTGGTTCACTTCGTGTTCCT
This sequence comes from Pan paniscus, assembly GCF_029289425.2. NCBI lineage: Eukaryota > Metazoa > Chordata > Mammalia > Primates > Hominidae > Pan > Pan paniscus. The sequence goes on from NC_073249.2 coordinate 152,277,713, forward strand.
TCACTTTTGTGCTGTGCCTCAATTATATAACTGTAATTGTGTCCTAATTGTGGACACTTGTACTGCTCTGATTTTAATCAGGTGCCTTCACTAAAGTGTGTTGCTGTCAAAGGAGTACATATCGTGTGTGATTTCTCCTGTTCTATAATCTACTCCCTTCACTACCCAATCACAAGGACGATTACTACTAATCCATAATATTTATTATGCCCCTGATATTCATGGCACTGTGCTAAGCATGTTCCAGGGATTATTGTTCTCAATACTCACCATAGCGTTGTATTACCCATGTTACAGATGGAGAAACTGAAGCTTAAAGACAAATTGCCCACGGTCACATAGTCAGTAAGTGTTTTAACTGGGTCTTGGGCACATGAATGCCTGATTCCCAAACCTTGACATTTCACTACTATGTAACACTATGGATGGAATTGCAGCAATCCACTCACATTCTCTCTGGCCCTCTGCTTATCTTATGGTCAGTAGCAAACACCTGTAGTGTGATATATGTATGTGTATTCTGCAGCTAACCTTACCTTCCTCTTTTGGGAAGTCTTCCATGAGTCCCTAAAATGACTTTCCATCCTCCTTTCATTACATTCTGCTTACTTGACTCTACTTCACATAATTAATTATATGTCCTATCTAAGAATCTATAGCAATCCAGCCCCATTGTGTTGAAAAACATTACTGAGGATCACATATTAAAAACTACTACAAAGTGAGTACAGTATTTCTTGTGTACCTACATCTTCTTTCCTCAATAAAAATTGGAGAGTCTTTCATGGCCGGGATTGTCTTATTGTAATGTCTTCTGTCTTGCAATTTTATCCTCTTAATCATAGAAGATTCTCAAAAAATAGGCTTATTGATTGATAGTTAACAGGGTCAGGTGAGGAATTATCCTATAACTTGGCCGGCAATACTTGGATCAAAATATTTACTCGTTTTTATTAGTAGTTTCTGTTTGTGTCTAGCAACATAAAGCAAATTCTTCATCTTCTTGCTTATTTTACAATTTTGGTTTACTGATATTCATATTTTATATTTAAATGTATTAAATCTCTTTTGTGGAAACATTTTTGTGATTATCTAATTTTCTTTGTTATAGGTTTTGATTTCACTTTTCCCCTTACATCTCCCTCATCCTCTGTATTTACAGAGCTTTCTGCATATGCACAGGGTATACATTTCTAGATTAAGTTTCTTTCACTGGGTGGACAGCTCTCAAGTAAATTACCCGAGAAGCCCCCCTCCCCCACAGAGAAGCCAGAATAGCTAATAACTAAAACACACAAAATTGAGAAACCTTTATTCTCTCGGTAATTTTTACTTTAAGGATAATTGTTTATTTGCTTAATTGGTTCTGCATGAGATCCTTTTGCTCTCTATCCTTGGCATGTTGTCACTTAAAGATTTTTAGTTTTTGGTGGAAGAAAAAGGGGAACAATTAAATATGAAAGGTGAAAAATTATAACCACGAGGGACAGCTGGAGTTTATCTGATGTGACAATTTCCTTTTCCTGCTACAGATTTATAGCACCTCTGCAGGGAATAAAGCAAATATGTGGCTGTGACAGGAATATTCTATTTTGTGTAAATTTTTATCATTGAAATGTAATTATTTCATTTATTGTAGGAATGAATAATGCATATGATTTCATTTCTGGCCTACATATAGAATCCTTCATAATGCCTTTCCTTGATGTCCATTTGTTTCTTAAATAATGTGCTATTCACAGTGTTACTTCTCAGGGCTTTTGGACTTGATTAATTGAATTTTTCCACTTCACTATTCATTAAGTTGATATCCAAATATTTTGAACATTTTTCATATGAAATATGACCTCACTGGATCTCCAAATTAACTTTCATTATTATAATCCTGTTCTCTTCATTTTTAATTTATTTCAATTTATTGTTTTATATCAAGTTTTTCTCTTTCCATTTTGGTTATTTTAGATGATGATGTTCATTTGTAAATGAACTTTTATTAGGTTTCAGCCTTGTCATTTGGAGCTTCATTTCTTTTGTGCTCTTGTGTATGTAACTGACTGGAATCTTTGATCATTTGCTGTTAGTTTTCCATGTTCACTAATTGAACGAAAAAGAAGAAGAAAAGAAAGGCTCAGAGAAGAGAGGATAATGGAGTCAAAGTTCTCATTAGAGAGAAATAGGTTAAGTATAAGGGGTTCTATTTTCATTCTTATAGTGGAGATTTTCCTATTTCAGAGTATGAAGAAGACTTTGAAGTAGATGAGGAGAAACAAGGTGAAAAAGCTAATGAAGAAGGACAGGCTGATGTTCAAATGAATGGAATACCACGGTCACCTTTGGATGATAAAAAAGATGATTTAGACCCTGAAAAAGAGAGTGAAACCTCATCACAGAAGGCACCAGATGCCCATGACAATGTGAAAGATGAGAATGATGGATACTCTGAGAGTGAACTGGAAGAGGATAAACAAGGCGAGTTGTTCAGCTTATCACGTAACATAGGCTGTTTACTGAGTGTGTTTACTACTTTTCTTTGTTTTCTATGTAATGAGATAATCCTCTTTTTTTTCTCTTGAATATATGTTTTCTAACTTTTAAATAAGGGGTACATGTGAAGGTTTGTTACACAGATAAACTTATGTCATGGGGGTTCGTCGTACACGTTATTTCATCACCCAGGTATTAAACCTAGCACATTATTTATTTTTCCTGATCCTCTTTCTCCTCCCATGCTCCACCCTTCAATAGGCCCCAGTGTTTGTTGTTCCCCACTATGTGTCCATGTGTTCTCATCATTTAGCTCCCACTTATGACAGTATGAGGTAATTTGTTACCTTCACACTTTATTAATGCAGCTTCAAAAACCTAATGAAAGAGGGACATAAAACAAATGTCTCTGTAACTATTTTAGAATGTAAAGGAATCTTAAAAAGGACATTTACGACTATAGCCGTATCCTATCAGTGTTCCAATTACATTGAAAATGTAACAAATTGTTTGGAAGGAAAAAGTTAAAAATTCCCCATTTCCACAGTTCAGTGTATCTTTCCATTACATAAACTTACATACAAATGTTTATGTAATTTTTTACAAATATGTAAGCATATAATTCATGTTACTCTTGAAATTATTTTTTCAGTTTGTGCACATATTCAGTATCCTAAGAAGTCAATACATGTATAAATAACTTATTATTGCTAATAGCAATATGAAAGTTTATGGTATGCCAATTTATTGTTTTGTGTACTGATATTTCTGTATCTTTAGGCTAGATTTCCTTAAGTATTTGCTTATGTTTAATTTTAGTAAATCCTGGCAGATTGCTTTCTGAAAGGGTCATATAATTCACATTCCTAACAAGGATATAAGAGAAAGCCTGTTTTGTGATACACCCACTCACCTGGATTTTATTAATCTTATTTATGTTAATCTTATGGGCAAAAAAATACTAGCTTCTTGTTTTAGTTTTTATTACCCTAACTCCTGGTGGGTTGAGCATCTTTCCTTATATTCATTGTCCATTTATATTTCCTTTTCTGTGAATATTTTGCTTGCTTTACTCATTTCTCTATTGGATATTATGGCTATTGGGGGGCTCTTTATTAGGCATAGTTTATCACATGCTGTCATGCTTTCATTCAATTTTTTTTTTACTTCATTAATATTTGGTCATTCAGAACTTTTTGATTTTTATTACTCTAATCTATTTATCTTGTTTGTTATTGCTTAACAGTTTCTTTTCTAATTAAAAAGCCTTCTCCTAATCCAAAGGTTAGGAACATATCCCCAAATTTTCATCCATTTTCATTATTTAATTTTAATTCAGATACTTAATCCCTATGAAATTTATGAGTTATTTTCAACAACTTGAGGTAAAGATTCTTTTCAATGGAAGACCATAAAATCCATGTAATAAATAGTACTAAATTTCACTTTTAGCATAAGTTGAATCAATGATTTTTCACACATACCTTAGCATTTCAGAAATATAAGAAAGTATAATTTTAATAATAGGTAAGATGGGAGAAAGAGAGAAAGCTACATATAAGAAAATGTATGGAAAACAGCAGTAGGTAGACTTTCATGGTAAAAGAAAGAGAATTTAAAAAGTCCCAAGTTAGAAAAGAAAATGCAAGAGGAGTAGAGAATATTGGAGAGGATCGAAACACCAGTGGCAGACTACAGCATAAGTAAGTAATGTTCTCACTAGATGTTAGGAGTTTGGAAACTCAACAGATGTTCAGAGGATAGATACAGGAGATGAGACAAAATGTCTGACTCTTTTTTGGTTCCACGTGAATTTTAAAATAGGTTTTTCTAGTTCTGTGAACAATCTCAATGTTAGATTTAGGTTTACTTTTAAGTCTTTAATACATCTTGAGTTGATTTTTGTATATGGTGTAAGGAAGGGGTTTAGTTTCAATCCTCTGCATATTGACATAGTTGATTTCTCAAAAGATATTTTTTAAATATTAAGCAACTACTTGAATGCTAACACCAATAATACTAAGATGTTTCAGTTAGTGCCATGATATCTAGCTACATTTATACTTTACAGTTATTGGCATTTTCAATGGGAAAAATGTATAATTAGCAACATTGTGTAGATACATAATATATAATATTTTAAATAGATATGCAATGAAAACTATAAGAACATATAGCTGGTTCACAAATATTGGGAAATTTAAGAGCCAAAATTAAATTGGCTAGCTATTTTCTTTTGTTGTTTCATTAATGATGTTATTAAGCTATGCTTTTAAAGGGCTCTTTTGCATGCTTGGTGTTTTAAAACAGTGTCATTCTGAAATCAAATCTCATTGCTGATTATGGTTTTTTTTTACTCCATCGTCAGACTTCTTATTTTCCATTCCTTTATTTTGATAACTTGCCTTTGTGTTATTCAAGGCATAAACATGTCTTTTAGTATGTGGAGTGTCAGCATTAGAGATTTTATCCAGCGAACAAGTAGCATGTATTAAAAATGATAATGACATGATGGATTCCTTGGAATACTCTGTTGAAAAGCCAGACAGCATTTCATTTCCAAAAGTGTGAGAGGCATATGTGACCACTGAATCCCAGACACCAGTACATCCTTTTTATTGACATGATTAAGAATCTTGCTGTTAGTATTTGGATGTGTTTCATTTGAACCTGCCTGCACCTGTTCCCAGAGGGCAAACAATTGCCCAGGCTGTCACTCTTGTGACAAGTCAGCCTCATTTGAACTGCCAGCTAACAATTGTGTCGGCCTGCCTTGATGAATACACTGTGCTGAGCAGCCCATGAGTGATAGAGTGCTACTGGCTGCAAGCTGACTAAGAGAGGACCCTGGTTTAGGAATGATGTGTGAGACTTCCTATCATTTAAAAAGAACGACAGCTTCCTTTTCTCTGCATTTGTGTTGGCAACCCCAGGCACTAATTCACCAGTTGAAAATATATTGTCATAAATGAATGTTATAAGGTTGAGGGGAAAAGTATCATGTCACTGAGAATATACTTTTATGGACAGTTTGGATGATAGTGTCCATGAGTAAGAGGTCAACGGGTACAAAGTTACAGTTAGACAGGAAGAATAAGTTCTAGTATTTTACTACACAGTAGGGTGACTATAGCGAATAACAGTGTAATATATATTTCAAAATAGCTAGAAGAGAAGATTTTGAATATTGTCGCCACAAAGAAATGATGAATGCTTAAAGTGATGCATATGTAATTACCCCAGTTTGATCATTATACTATGTGTACATGCACTGAAACATTACATTGTGTCTCATAAATATATACAATAATTATTTGTCAATTATAAATTTAAAAATTAGTAATGAAAAAAAGACTAACTAGCTCCTTTTGAGAAAGATTAGACAGATTGAGATTGAAGTAGAGATAAAGAGACAGAGAAGAGACTTCTCCCAGAATATGAAAAAAAGAAAGTAAGACTTGAAGTCATTTTTTTCTAGTAAGAAAGATGATTTCATTCATGCTATTTTTCAATCTGTTGAAGAAGTAAATCTTATAAACTTTTAAAGTCCAAGAATCACAGTAATATTCTACTTAATTGATTTATGATTTTAAGAATCTCACCCTTAATCTTTTGGCTTCAATATGGGTTTGAAAAGAAGTATAGGGGTGTAGGCTTCTCCTGTGTTGAAATTCTATGTGCTGTGAGACGCACCCTTGGACTTCAATGTAATGTATCTGCTTCTTGGATCAGAGAAGATTATGGGAATGTTATAGATGGCTTCTGACCAAAGACTATATAATATGTGTGATTTTTTGCGTGGTCAATCAAACTTAAATGTTTCTTAATGGTAATAATTCCCCAATCCATAGTCACTTTTCAATTGTCGAAGTAGGAAGGCATAACTTCAGGTGAGTACTTAAATGTAGAACCATCCTTTAATTCACACAAAAATACTTTTCTCTGAAGTGTTTCTCTACAGTTTGAATCTGCCTTGTAGAAAACAAAGGCATTACATAGACACTCAGTGAACTCTTGTGAATGAAGGGCTGATTGAATAGATCAATAGATGAATGAAAATAATGTATACAGCACAATATGACACATGATTTGATTGTATTATAAATATTTTAACAGTTTATTTTAATGTTTAGAAAGTGAAATTAAAGGTAAATATGGAGAACATTTTATTTTATTCTCCTCCTGCTATATCTGCATTTACCTGTGAATATGTATTCTTACATATACTTGTCTCCCTGATGATTTGAGACATTTAATCTGATAATAATAACTATCAGTATGCGGGCATATGTTCCCTCTTAAGACTAAAAACCAGTTACTGTTCGTAGTTGGAATTTGATAATTTATATTTTTATTTTCATTAAGCACAGATTCATCCTACAATATTTATTGAGTATAAAGTACTTGTCTAATTAGCTATTACTGTACATGAAGATATTGATTGAACTGACATATAATATAAACAGATTTTCATGAACTTGTAAGTTTCATTAAGACAGAACTATTTATACAACTAATAGTAGGATATATAAATTCATGTGTCATGGCTAATTTGAAGAAATTAAGAGCAGCATATATGCAGATTTTGCTGTGAACTCTTGGACTAAGGAATAGGAAGGAGAGAATTGGATGGTATTAGAGTTGAAAAGCATATTGGATCCACTGGGTTGGGATCCACGGTTATGTCACTGAGATCATTTAAATTTTTAACTTAATTTACTCATTTTAGTTTGCGAACTTAAACTGCAATTTCTGTAGGTGCTTCCAGCTAATAAACCAAAAACAAAGTAGTTAAAATCAGGACACTAATTAAGGAAATGGTGAATTTAAACTGTGGTAAAATTATGCTCCTTGCTAGCAGGTGAGAAAATGATTGAAAACTAAGATCAGGTCTGGTCATTGGTTTAAAACAGACAATTTGGCTACTGATTGCAATAAGAGTATGGCAATAGTTTCTGAGAGAGTTATCAGCAGTCACTGTTAGAGTGAACCAATACCTTTATGAACATGTACAGTGGATCTATTTCCCTCATGCGAAAGGAAGTGGATAATTAGTCAATCTCTGTTTTGAGTGTGTATTATAGGTAGAAGCAAGGACCAAGGTTTCTGTTTTCTTGTAGAACATTGCCTGGCACATAGGAAGTTCTCGATACGTATTTAGTGGACAAATGAATCTCTGTAAGTTGGAAGGAAAGTGAGGACAACTCAGAACCTCAGTTATGAGGAGGGAGAGCAGATTTTATCCTGGATTTGCTGGACTGGTGTTGACTTTGGATGTGTGTGTGGCTGGTGCCCTTGGTCAGGCGTATCAAGCTAGCAATCAGGCAGTATAAACAGTGAAGACTGCTGGCATACAAAGCATACACACACACACACACACACACACACACACACGCCCCATTTTTGTGAGTGTCCCCACAGTGTTCCGTAGTTATTTGGTAAATAACTGAATAACATGTATATTTTCATAAAATAGCATCATGATAAATGTTATAAATAAACTAGGGAAGACTTTGATTGCTACCTTTTGCTTTTGCTTTGTATTCATATTCTGTGCCTCAGAATATTTTAAGTGGACTCTGAGCTCTAGAGTGGTGGACAAAGTTAAGAATGACCGGTAGAGATAAAAAAACAAGGACAGACTACACATTTCATGAGTTCTGATTTTTGAAAGAGAACAATTTCCTGTCTGTCAGTCTCGAGTGGTAACAGTGGAAAGTCAGCTAAGAGGAGCAATGGTGGGTCCATGGCTGTGGGTACTTCCTGTCTGAAGGCCTTTTAGCAAATAGAAGGGTCTTGGTTTTATTGCAGTCTATCATTACAAAAGAAGCATTTACAAAAACTTGCTACTTACTAGGTAATGGACATTGGGTACTATTGAACCTCTTTGGATCTCTCTTTCTGGATCTCAAAATAGAAGATAATTATTATTTCATAGGATTAAATGAGATGTTTGTAAAGTGCTATGTCATGGTTTGGTTTATAGTAGGTGCATAATCATGATTGGTTTTATCTTTATCATGGTAGCTGTGATATCACTCAATATCACAAGAAAGAAATTACAGGAGAGAAATTTATTAGAATATGCTACATGTATGATGTCATAGAGGAAAAAAGATTATAAAGAAATAATTATTTCGTTTGATTAGGTTAAATATTTTTCTCATGTAATTTCTACAATTATGTAAGGAGAACAAGTAGAATTATCCCCATTTTACAGTTAAGAAAACAGAGCCTTAAAGAAATTAAATAGCATAACCAAAGTCGAAACTATTAAGTAGCTGAGCTGTGATTGGGACACCAGGGTTTGTCATACAGGAGAATATGTTATTTTTTCTCAATCTCATGCTGTGTCAAACAAGATTTTAATTATATTGATGCCAAAAAAGAAAGAAAGAAGCAGTTGTCAATGACATGAAAAGGGAAGAAGGGCCTGGAGAGCTCCTGACTGTGGAAAGAGAAAAGTCAAAGACCTTGCTTAGGACATGGAACAATGGCACCAAACTTGCTGGCTTCGGCCAAGACCTCAGGCAATGAGTGCAGATCTTTTCTTTGCCAAAACAAGCAAAAGCAGGTTCTTATAGCATCACTACCAGAAGGGAATACATGAACAAATGGAATTGGGTAGGAGGCATAGCTGTTTATCAACATGCTTCCAAGATAATTTTTCCCTCCTAATGACAAAGCAAATTTACATATGTGCTCTCAAAGTTTTTTTTTAATATAAGCATTTGCTTTATTTCTAAGAGAATAAATAAAATTAGTTTTGAAAATCCTATTTCATAACCCTGAAGCTTTTTTAGCTTTTTTATAGGCAAAGTCTTACCCCCGTGTCTGTGTATGTAAATGAGAGAAAGAAATGAGAGTGAAACTAAATTATAGCATGAGGTTAGGGAGAAATTTGAAAACTGAAATGAGTTTGTATGGGAGGTCAGGTGCCCTGGCCACTTCGAGGCCATTCATTCTCCTGATCTTTCTCCTCTGAAGGACTGACTCAAACTTGAACCAGAGTATATTTCAGCCCTTTGAAATAAAATAATACAATTAATGGAAGCTGCTAAAGAAAGGCAGAGGAGCACTCATTTTTAAAAATTATATGACCAACTCTCAGAGCTAAAAGTAGGAGTCATTTCCGTATTCAGATGGTAGATATATTTTTGGAGTTCAGAAGGAGTATAACATTGAGTCCTAGCTAACTATGTAATTAATGAAAGCCATTGATTAAACTGCTAATAAATCAGAGCTGATGTTCTTTTTTTAAAGAAGAAACATAAGACTCTGAAGGGAAAGGGGAGTTCATAGACCCTAAAGTTTCTGAACGGATACAAATAAGATGGAGAAGAACTCTCCTTGATTTGCTACATTTTCTACCAGAGAGATGGCATATCCAGATTTTATAAAATGGAGAATAAAGAATGAGTAGCTAGAGTATGTGATTTATTTGAAAAATAGTGGTCATCTGGTGTTTGTCAAGGTATCAGGAGATAAAAGCAAATGGAATTAGACTTCAGGGGTTCTGTTGCTGAAAGGCTTTTTGAGTTTGCTTTTTACTGCTGTGTAGCATCTCTCAAATCTTTGTGGAAACTCTGATATGTCTCTGAGACTATATTTAAAATGCTAAGACCTGTCATGGAGAGCCGGCAGGGCTGGAGGCATGGAGAGAAGAGGATAAGCGCAAAGACAGGTATTTTTTATCTTAAACTCTGCATTAGCTGCTACAGCCATCGGTACAGCTGCCAAATGGAACTGAAAGAAATAAAGAAACAGAAAAAAGAGTAAGGAGTACAGAGAAAACAAAAAAATAGGCAGCATTTAAATGTAGGATATTTTATTTGGAAGTATAAAAAAAACAATTACAGACCTAGACCTATTGGTTAGAAAAGCTAGATTGTATTTCTCTGGCCTGTAGCAATGTATGCAGTGATTTTTTATGCTGTCCAGCTTCCTTATTGAGATTCAGTGTGTATGGTACTTTACTGGAAATTGTTAAAACCTTTCTAGGTATTACATAAACCAGCTGTGGCTACCGTAAGTTTCTAGACTGCGAATCTGTAGCACCCTGTCGTCACACTGCCTAGATCTCCCAGAATCTCTTGCCAACTTTGTTCACCCATTTCCCATCTTCTGCTCCCTTCACCTTTTTCAGAGGACTGCCCTGGACTACTGGTGGTGCTTCACCCTCAGACTCAAAGAGCCTGGAAATGCCAGAGAGTTTACATTCCCCCTAGGGTGGCCCATAGCCAATGTCTGACTTTTCCGAAGTATGAAAGCCCAGCTCCTGCCTAATATAAATTACATCCTAATATAGCTTACATGTCAGAAGTGCCCATGGGATCAGGTTAAGGTTGAGATGGGGCTTGAAATAGCTCCCTTGATTGATTTCTGCCCTTCCTTCCCTTGCTTCTGCTACTCCCTTAAGAGTTCTCCTGGAGCACATCTTAAATACTTTTCTCACACATGAATCTTCATCTCAGCTTCTGCTTCTGCAGAGCTCAAAATAAGATAAAATCTCCATCTATGTACACACACACATGCAAGTGTCACCTAAAAATATTTGTCTATGTACTGGCCAAATACACAGATCTTACTGTGTCCATATACCAAGATATACTAGGATGGTGGATAGTACAGTAGACAAAAATTTAAGTTTCATGCACACAGAATACTGTGGTGATAGAATGAAATAAATTTTTTTAAAAAAGCTTTTGTTGAAGAGACAAAGGGTTATTCATTTTTTTCTATAACAAAGTGAGTATTTATAAAGCATTTTCAATAAAAAATGGCTTTCAAAAAACAACAAAAAACCAGGGATGGTTGATAGTTAAATGTGATCTATTGAAAATTTCTATATACTCATATATTCCATTGATTTGATAGGTTTTCCTTATCCTAACAATGATTTAGACCAGGGCTCTAATCCCCGGGCCATGGACTGGTACAGGGTCCATGGCCTATTAGGAACCAGGCTGCACAGCAGGAGGTGAGTGGTGGGGAAGCCAGCGAAGTTTTATCTGTATTTACAGCCACTCCCCATCCCCTATCACTGGCATTACTGCCTGAGGTCCATCTCCTGTTAGATCAGTGGAAGCATTAGATCCTCATAGGAGCAGAAACCCTATTGTGAACTGCACATGCCAGGGTTCTAGGTTGTGAGCTCCTTATGAGAATCTAATGCCTGATGGTCTGCCACTGTCTCGCATTATCTCCAAATCTGACCGTCCAGATGCAGGAAAACAAGCTCAGGGCTCCCACTGATTCTATATTATTGTCAGTTGTATAATTACTTCATTATATATTACAATGTAATAATAATGGAAATAACGTGCACAATAAATGTAATGCACTTGAATCATCCCAAAACCATCCCCACTCAACCCCAGTCCATGGAAAAGTTGTCTTCCATGAAACCACTCCCTGTAAAAAAGACTGGGGACCACTGAGTAGACTATATGGGAAAAGGGTATCAGGTCTATATTAAACTATGTTTTAAAATTTTTAGTATTATTAATAGCTAACATAATTTTTACAATTAAACCAATTGCTTTACAGAACAGCAACAATGTCATCACTTTTATTTTTTGTAGATATGAAAACTGCTTCATCAACCTCATCCAGAAGTCACCCTTATTCTAGTGACAGTGAGGATGAATCTGCAGTGGGGGACAGGGAAGCCCACACTGACAGCAGCACAGATGAAAGTGCCAGAAGGTCATCTTCTCAGGAACTGAGTGAAAATGATAAGCCAAGAAAGTCTCACCTTCCAATTGAGGAATCCTTAGAAATTGAAATTGAAGACCAAGAAATAACAACAGCAGATGTGGAGACCAAGCCGATGCCAATAGAGGAAAGCTTTGAGAATGTTCTTAAAGAAGGAACGGAGAAAGGAACCCAAGAGATTGCAGAGGGTTTATCTGAGAAGTCCGGGAAACATGTTTCTGCAGAAGAAAAGGAAAAGGATAAGAGTAAGCTTTGGGAAGAAAGCACTGCTCAGGTGAAGGACAAAAAGGCAGGTCTCCCTGGGGTGGAGGAATGTGGTAAGTACGGCCGTTGAGTTGAGCTGCCATCATCCTCATGCATGGAAGCTGATTTTGGTCATTGCATTATGCCAAAGCTTGGGAAATACTACTGTGACAATGCTTTAGGGATTCAAGATTTTTTGCTGTGTCTCTCTTTGTCACATAATCATACATGTATTTTCAGTTTGCTGTTTGCCTTCTCTTGCACTTAAAAAATTACTCGATAATTTCTATCCAGCCTGTTTCCTATTTTCGGTAAATTCCCTCCTATGGAAATTCCTTCTCAGGAATGAAATAAAGCACAGTATGTGTCTGAAGGCAAGGATGTGTGTGGCTTTTAGAGATTATTTAATACTAGAAATACTATTTGTTTTTAGCTATACATGGAGTTTCAGATATATAGCTAATGTTAATAGGTGCTTACTACGTTCCAGGCATGGTTCTAAACACTTAGATATATTAACTCATCACGTCCTCACAAAAACCCAATCTCCCTCTAAGTTACATTCTATTATCATCATCTCTTTTTTACAGATGAAAAAATGAAATGTAGCTTCAAAAGGTTAAATAAGTTACCAAAGATTACACAGCTAAAAGAGGCATTCCTAGGATATGAATTCAGGCAGAGTTGTTCCAGAACTTATAAATATCGCCTATTGCGTCTGTGTAATATGAATTTAGATTTAGATAATAGTGTAAAATTTTCTTACAAGATTCCAAACTTCCCTTTGAGTTCTCTGAAACTGAGTTACTTTCTGATCCCTGGGGCTCCTGGGTGTGTAAGATTGTTCATTTGACATGGAAAGAGTAAGGAGTGTCAGGATAGTCAGGCCCCAGACCTTAGACACATGGAAGTTCTGATGCTTTTCTCAAGTTGAGGAGCACAGTGGAAGGGCTGAGGGGTGTCCTGTGGAGAGCTGGATTGCACCTGCCCGACGCTTGCCTCTCACCTAGCCTCCTGTGCCCTGGAACTGGTTCACAGTCTTGTGGTTGCTCTCTCTCATCTGTCTCCCCTGTCAGTGCAGGAGCCATTCTTTTTGATTTTAAGATAAAATTTATTTTCACATTTTAATATTACTAAAATTCAGCTGCGTTTTAAAAGCATATGAATACTTTTAGCGTCTATGTTACTTTTAGACCCTTAAAAACTACTGTTAAACCACTGGGGTCTACTAGGAATTGAAGATGTCGAATAGTTATCTATTACTTCAACCAATATTATTAATCTTCTACTATGCACAAGGCACCATAGTCAATAAAAAATGTGTAAGAGAGAGTTTCTCTCATAACTTGCTGAGTGGAAGCCTTGGCACACCACCAGACAAAGGTTAGTAGTCCCATGTAAAATAGAGAAGGTACAAAATGCTATGTGGCTTCAAAGGAGAGAAGTCCTGTTTGTTAAAAGACACCTTGACAGTTTTCACGAAGAACGTATTTGAGAAACTTTAAAGGTTAAATACAATTTTGAAGGTGGGATACAGGAGGATAAAGGTGTTTTAGATAGTGGAGTATAGCAATGCATATGACCTTTGAATAAGTTACCAAAAATAACTCTAGAACAGAGTTTGACAAACTTTGGCCCAGGGGTCAAACCACTACTATTTTGTCTTGTTTTCTAAATAGCCTGCAAGCCAAGAATGATTTTTGTATTTTTAAATAGCCCACAAAATCCTAAGAATTTACAAACTGGGACTTTAGAGATAAAGTTCATCAACTTCTGCCCTAGAATAAAAATGCAAAGACCCTGAACATCTTCAAAAGGATTTTTGTCATATATAAATCAAGATTCTAGCTCAAATATATTTGAAACTCTTTTATAAAATAATTCAAATCTTTGATCTTGAATTTCATTATGAAATTTTCATACATATAAGGTATCATCTAGAAAATGTGTACAAGCTGACAAGCTGCTAATCAAAAAGGTAGAGGTGTTAAACGTCAATAGAAACACTAACATTATTTTCATTTTTTAAATTTTCACTTCAGAGAACCAGATTGTTTACCTGAATTTGTGTAAGTAGACATCTTTTTGTAAAGTAGGATATACATAATGAGGGTCATAATTAGGCTGTAGAATATCAGAGATGCAGCACTATGATCATGTCACCTGGAAGACAGTAGTTTTTTTTTTCTCTGAGTTTGTAAAATGAAAAGTGTATTGGCTTATTAATTTTCTCAAATATATTGGGAAACCTATGGTCTTGACTTGATAACATCTATAATTTTAAAACATTTTGTTATCTTTTTATTAAGGTGGATTCAACACAAGGTGGCAAGGTTTGGGACTGTTTATCTTTGATTTTAATTTTTTTTTTTTTTTTTTTTTTGAGATGGAGTCTCATTCTGTCACCCAGGCTGGAGTGCAGTGGTGCAATCTTGGCTCACTGCAACCTCCGCCTCCCAGGTTCAAGCAATTCTCCTGCCTTAACCTCCCGAGTAGCTGAGACTACAGGTGCTCGCCACCACGCCTGGCTAATTTTTTGTATTTTTAGTAGAGATGGGGTTTCACCGTGTTAGCCAGGATGGTCTCGATCTCTTGACCTCGTGATCCACCCGCCTCGGTCTCCCAAAGTGCTGGGATTACAGGCATGAGCCACCATGCCCGGCCTGTTTATCTTTGTTAAGCCGTAATATATGTGCTATTATTAATTTTTTATTAACAAATAATACACATGGAATGACATTTAGACAATAGAGAAAAGTAATTTTGAAAAATTACTCATAGGTTCATCACACACAAAAAGATCACTTTTAACATTTGGTCGGGCTCTTTATTTGTCAACTTAGGATTTACAAAGTTTTGTTTTCATATTTTGTAAAATATATCCTGCTTTATATCTTAACATTATACCGTGATCATTTTTCACATCTTTAATCTTTATGAACATATTTAATCTCTGTGTGTTATGCCATTCTGTGGTTTTCTCATAATTTAGCCATTTCCTTATAGTTGGACATTTATATTTTTTCTTACTTTCACTATTGTTATTAGTACTTTAGTGTCTTATTACTAAGATTATTTCAAATTTATAAACATTTTCTTAAGATAAATTTCAATAAGTATAATTTTTGTTCAAAAGTTATAGATATTTTAAGGTTTTTCATAAACTTTTTTCTCACAAAAATTTGGTTTAAATGTTTAAACATTACAGAACAGAGAAGAATAAAGTGAAAGTGAAAGTCTTTCTTGCCCAACCTTTACTCTTTTTCTCCAGGGATAACGGTGGATAGCAATTTTTTTGTGTGTGCATGATTACAGAAATTATAGGTAGGTAGATAGGTACAGATATATTAATATATATTGCTATATTACAAAGATACATATACATATGTTATTTGTATATGTAGATGGAAACATACTATACATTTTGTTCTGAGACTTGCTTTTTTTCACTTAACACTGTATCTTGAATGTCTTATCACATAAGCACACTTCTCTTTTCTTCTTATTCACCTTATCTGTTATTCTTATATTGCCACAGTATTGTATAACTGCACATTTTCTTTAAAATACGTTGCCTTCTGTGTAAGAACTCATAGTTTTGTTCTATTGTTCATCTTCCACAAAAGAACAAAATTTGAGGGTTGTGAAAGCCAGGAAATATAGAGTCAGGGAATATAAAGCATAAGACATTAACAGGTAAAACAGAACAAAGACCATGTATAATATTCAGAATGATATGGAAGGATTAATGCTATCAAAAACCTGAGGCTGAGTAGATTATAACAGTTGGGGGGCTAATGTTTTCTAAATACAAATACTCAGGGAAATGATTCAATAAATTTGTTAATATTTTAAATGATAGATTTAAAAGTCAAAAATATTCTTGAAATTTTTTGTATGAATAACAATTTCTAAGAAAATTCCACATAAAATTACAAAATATGCACACATATATATTGTACTTAGATCCCTGACTGGAACTGTAGGTAGAAATGAAAGAGGGCTGAGAGAATGTGTAAATGACCATGTCTCACATTTGTATGGTATTTAATCATTTTTCAGTTAGAATAAAAGCTGTTATTATGTTAAAGAATAATCTATGTTACAAATAAATCTGTGGGCTAAAAATCATATACAATTAATGATGTTTTATAGACTCTAAGCTAACACGATTTAATGTGAATTGTTTTTACTTGAGATCATAGCAGTGGATAAATGAGTAAAGTACAGCCATTGCCTTCATACCTTTTAGGTTGATTGCATAAAATGATATTTTCCTTCTCACTATTTTATAGTATGTCATATTTAATTGGACTTTGTCCAGTCCATCAACAAATCAGATGAATTGAATAAAAGATGTACTGTACACAGTGAAGCAGATAAAGTAAAAGATTATAATTGCTAGCTGCAATCAGACAGTGTTCTTGGGTGTTAATCCAGTATTACAGGGCATAGTGTTATTTTAATGTTTATTTTTCTGTTATTTTCAGCTTAAGCTGTCATGCATTGTGACACAATCTTGGCAATATATTCTAATAGTGGAATAACTCAAGTGCATTAATTTGTAAACTTAATTTAATTTATACATCATAAATATAAATGAAATAAAGAGTAGTGTATTTAATGTAAATTATAATGTAAAATGCATATGGGAACAAGCATTTTCTATTTTTGTATGTGAATCAGGAAAAGTCATAGTGCTTGACCAGGCAATTTGAACTTAAATAATAGTATAACTAAAATGAAATGCAATTTTGTCATCAGGCAGGCAGGATAAAATGGTCCTGATGAAAGAACAAGAAAGTCAAGTGTTATGAGTTGAGGTCTAAATACAATTTCTGACTGACCTGTAGAAGCATGTGGTTGTTCTAATAGACCTCTTCAGTCCATAAATATTTGCTGAGGATCTGCTTTATGCCACACACTGTTCTCAATGTGAACATAAGAGTCCCTTTCCACATGAATTTTATATTCTAGGAGGGAGATATGCCTGCCAAGTGAAAAATAAGCATGAGATGGGGTATCTGGGCTAAGTAATAGAAGGAAAATTAAGCAGGGTAAAGGGATAATAGAGTGATGGTTTGAGGAAGGGGTAGTATTTTTGGGATGGCCTCTAAAATGATCGGACATCTGAACAGAGATGAATGAAGTGCAGGGGGAGGCCACTCTGTCATCTGCAGAAAGACCACAGGGAGCAGGGGTCCAGCAAGTGCAATGGCCCCAAATTGGTAGCATAGCTGCTGAATGAAGGAATTGGAAATGAGGCCAGTGTGACAGAGTCTAGTAAACAAATGAGAGTAGTACAAGATGAGGTCAGAGGAGGAAGCTCATAGGTCATGGGGAGGAATTTATTCTGAGTTAGGAAATATTTCCTCTAGGAAGATGTGAGACCACAATGGCATGATCTGAATGTTTCGAAAAGATTATTCTGGCTACTATATGGAGGCTAAACTTTAGCATTCTCTGCAACTGTCTTTGGACAGCTGTGGTCTTCGGTTTGTAATTAATCCTGGTATTTTGTGGGCCATGCATCAATGTCAAAGATGACAGAAGAACATCTTCACTGTGTAGGTAGATGATGTTAGTCATGAATTTTGTCATGGTGAGTTGTTGGGAAGATAATCGACTGGCTACACAAAGAATGATGAAAGCACAGGGATACTTTTCAAGGTCACCAGGAACTTGGAATAAGTTGGGCATATCTTTATGGTGTTTTTATGGCATTCTTTCATTCTTAAAATACAGATGAAAATTCTTGACAAAACCCTCTTCTGATATTCAGTTTCTCAGGATTCTTAACATGTTTTAAGATGGGATCAATTTGGTTTGTTTAAAACAGTATAGGAGAGAGAATGAATTAGATGTCATTGAGAATACACGATAGGGAATGTAAAAGACGTAACATATACCAAATTAGAGCATTTGTGTTTTGACATTTGAGAACCTGGAAGAAAGAACCGATAATGAAGGTTCAAGTAAGCATGAAATAGAATAACCAGTATTTTTGTTTCAGGGCATAAACCATTTATTAAAGTTTTATGTATTAGTGGTTCTACTTCTCCTTACCTTTCTACTGCCCAAACCCCTCAGACACTATTGGCTAGAAAATACGCAGCACAGTTGACCTGCTTATCTGAAGTTTCAGTTACTCATGGTTAACCTCAGTCTGAAAATAGGTGAGTACAGTACAATAAGACAGACAGAGAGAGAGAGAAGGAGAGAGAGAGAGAGAGAGAGAAAGAGACCACATCAACATACCTTTTATTGTAGTATATTGTTATAATTTTCTATTTTATTATTAGTTATTGTTGTTAATCTCTTATGTGCTTAATTTATAAATTAAACTTTATTATAAAGAGGCTTGTATAGGAAAAAGCATAGTATATATAGAGTTTGATACTATCTACTGTTTTAAGCATCTGCTAGGGTTGTGGAATGTATATACCCTGCAGATAAAGGGAGACTCCTATACTGTAAAAACAAACAAACAAACAAAACCCCTGAAGCCCCCAAGATATACAGTACATTGAAGTTCTTGGATGATTTCTTGAACTTTCCTTCTTATTCCTCTGCATATTTTCCTCTTCATCTGCTCTGGCCGACAATGACATCTAAAGCTTTACCGTGGAGACCAGGCAACTACAGGACAGAAATACTGTGGCTTTGTTCTGCCCCCTTTTACATTGTTTTAAAGGAGAAAAATGGCCTAGAGGATGTGTAAAATTGTGGGAGGGTCAGGGGAGAAAAGAGAAAGAAAGAAACAAAATAAGCACAGAATTACAAAAAAATCAGAAAAGAGAAAATGCTACCCTGCAACTATGTTTGGCCTGAAAAATTACAACTTTCATCATCATCATTCTAAATGTTTTTCTATTAAATCAAAGTTTATGGTAAAGAATACCTGAAAAATTCCAAAATATTCATTTAAACCACATAAATAATGCTTCAAAATGATCATAAGAATGTTTTTTATTTAGTAAATATTTAATATTTCAATTTGCATCTTGACTAGTAAAGTGTCAACTTTTACATCCCACTTGTGATGGCCTGAATTTTCATATGTTATTTGATTTGTTTCCACAAAAGCAGTTGAATTATTGCAGTGAGTTTCTAAGTTTCTACATTAACATAGCAGCAAGTGATATGAAGGCTATAAATCGACTTTTAAGGAGAATGTTAATTAGAAACACTGTGAAATTTACTTCATTTGGTAATGTGAATTCAGGTACCTGATTTCTTTCTCCCTGTTCTATTTTAAAGGAGGAAGAAAGTATAAAACTAGCAGTTTAAATGTTTTACAAAGTTTAAAAAGTGTGTTTTTGTATCTAAGGAAGGTACCATCCAGATGTCACAAAATCCAAGGAATTTGCTACATGAGGGCAAATTAGAGAAAGACATCAGGAGCTATCTTGTGTTTGTTTCCCACGAGAAAGAGGAGCATCCTCATAGAAGTTAAAAAAGAAATCATCCTAGACTTAAAGGATTAGAAGAGGCTGGAAGCAGGGGTGAGCCATGAGGAAGTAAAAAGCCGGTGTGCTGGCCTCTAATTGTTCAGTGTTCTCCACTGTTGCCACCACCCCAGGAAAGCTTGTGAGGCAACACCAACAAAAAGTCAGCTACACTGGTGGGTAGAGGGTCTTCTCCCCTGAATTCATAGAGGCACTTCCCTAACAAAGAAGATGGCAATGTCAAGACTAGAGTAGCTGTCTAACCAAGCCTGGAAGCTCTTGCAACCACAGAAAAGTAACGCAGTGAATTACATTTCTGCTAAGAGGGTTCAAAGCCCCACCTTCCTTTCCTTTCTCCTCTAGCTCTTTGGTCACTGAATTGGAATTGGAAACTATTTCAGCTTAACGTTTTTGAGGAAAATCTGCATCCCAATGGGATTTAAGAGCATTCAAGAAGCTATCCACTCTCTTAGTGGAAAATACAAAATGAATAACTCTCATTTATATTTAAATATAAACATCAGTCCTTTTCATAATACATAAGGACATAGAAAAAATGATTAATATAATTTAGAAGGTTGGTTTATCATGTAACTATTATTCTCCATATGCCTTTTTTATAGCAGCACAGAGCAGAATTTGTTGAATCCACAGTAAATGATAACAGTGCAATAAAGCTATAAATTATTTACAAAATATAATTAACTCTCACCAGAAAAATTGAAAATTTAAAAGCAGTACTCTAAATAATTCTTGGATCTAAGAGAAAAAAATTCACTGGATAATTAATTAATTGCAATTATTAGTGCCAACAGGTGGTATTTGTAAGGTGACCAATTTCTCACTATAGCCTCAAAGAACCACCCCACTCACACTATAACAACAACAACAAAAGTAATAAACCGCAATGGAGAAATACTCATAATCAGACTTTAAGAAATGTATAAGAAGGAAAAACCTAATACATGGGCTTAATAAGAAAAATATGCTATTCCACACAAAGCAGATGAAAAAGAAATATGATAAATGGGAAATCACTCCAACTATTTGAATAGAAGACTAAATATAAAGATGATGATAATTTTTGCCAGATTAAATCCAAAATTTGTTGTAGAACATCTGCAAATCCTAACAATAATAGTTTGGGATTTGAAAAAAATTCATTAATTTGGAAGAAATAGTACTGAGTAATGTGAAATTCTTTGCAAAAACAGAAATAACATACGACTATACAGGAAAACAAACTCTGGAAGAAATATTTGCCAGATGGATATGACAAAACATTTATGTTTGTATGGACATAAAGATGGCAACAATAGCCATTGGAGACTACCAGGCGGGGAAAGTGAAAGGGGGCCGTGGATTGAAAAACTACTTATTGGGTATTATGTTCACTGCATGGGTGATGGGATCATTTGCACACCAAATCTCAGTGACATGTAATTTACTCATGTAGGAAACCTGCATATGTACCCCCTGAATCTAAAATAAAGGCTGGAAAAATGATTGATGTCTGTAATACATAAAGAGTTCTTACAAATCAATGAAAAGGCAAACGTCATAACAGAAGAATGTACATTGTATAGCAGGAAATTCACAAAAGGAAAGCTTGCTACTAATATTGAAAGCTCTATCCTTGCCACCACTTTTCAATTACTAAATTATCAAATAAAGAAAGAATTGGTGGAAATTGTGAAAATAGTGCAGGCACATAGGACTTTCAGTCATTATTGATGACATTGTTCATCATACCTCCTTTTTAAAAGAACATTTAGAAATACGTATAAAAAGCTTCTAAAAATTCATAGCAATTCATATTCCAGGAATGTGTCCTAAGGGAATAGTCAGAAATATGTGCAAAAATGATTATAAGTAGTGTTTAAAATAGCTTTATAATCACAATTGAAATAGCTCAATATTTAACAATAGACATTGATGAACCGAAATTTAGTAAGACTTTATTATAATGTTTTATGTGTTATTGAAGAGTCTTTTAAATTTAATGATATGGGAAAATAGTCACAATATATTCCTAAATTAATAAAGTGGGATATTAAGGGCTACCTTTAGTAAGAATCGAGTAAAAAATACTTGGAAATCTATTAAAATGTTAACTAGTAGTCTTCTCTGAGTAGTGAAACTATGATAATTATTTTCTTCTTTGTATCCTTTAGTTTTTTCAAGCTTTGGATAATCTATCTAAATACTGTCTCCATATTTAGGGAAAATACAATACATATTATTTAAATATATTTGTTTTTATACTAAAAAGCTGACATTGTAAAATAAGAATATTTTGATATTTAAAAAAATACCTTAAAGTATCATTATATCATTTGAGTGAAAAAAAAAAAAGCTGACTTTCTAAGAAATTTTCTGTGTGTGACAATTCCATTTTGCAACTAATGCTGTGAGAACTGACAATCACCTTTGCCTCCAGTGGTCACCTTTATTGATAGGTAAAAGACAGGAGCCTTAGGGGATGAAGGGCTAAATAGAGAGAGGCAACAAAGTGATATGTCACATTGCTGAAATGGGAGTCTCAGCATGCACAGTCCTCTTTTACTATGGGTGGAAAACAGTTGAGGTTAGACACCAGCCAAGTTCTTGCTTTTAAGTTTCAGTTTCAGAAGAACATCTGAGAAAAAACGACCAAGTGAAGCCTTTTCTGGTTTCACACCTAGTAAGTCCTTGATACTTAGGCCAGCATCCCATTCTTGCTGAATCTGAAATAGGCAACACCTAACTATACAGGCTCTCATCTACTTCCGAAGGCTAATCCTCCAGGGGCAAGCCAGCAGACGTGGGCAAGTGGTGATAACATCCCTGAGACAGAGGGACTACAAGCTTC
This sequence comes from Pan paniscus, assembly GCF_029289425.2. NCBI lineage: Eukaryota > Metazoa > Chordata > Mammalia > Primates > Hominidae > Pan > Pan paniscus. Next base: position 152,300,456 of record NC_073249.2, read on the forward strand.
ACTATCATTTCTGAGTGAGTTTTAATTTTCAGATGATGTTAGTATTGTTTGGCTTCTTATAGTAGTCTTTTGGTTCAGTACCTGCTAATTGCTTATTGTTTATTATTAATATTGTAGACTATATTTTTATACCCTGTGGACTACTTGGAAAAAGCTTTGATGTCTTAGCACTGATGGAATGAAGCTTCATGTAATTGCCAAATAAATTTATATGCAAAACCTAAAACATTGCTTATTTGAACTGTCTAGATATACAGTATTCACATTATTATAGTAAGATGATATTTAACTCATGTATTATGTTTGTCAAGTTTCTAAAATGAAAACTTGATAGTAAATCCAACTATTACATCATTGTCATGAGTCGATATAATCTCTAAACTCTTATTGTAAAAAACTTTTGTTATATTGGATGAATGAGGAAAACTGATGTTCAAATATTTTTAAAAGAGTATATATTTGAACTATATTATTCCCCTTTTTCATTTCTGTTTGTCGTCCTAATATTGTTAAGTCACAATTTTCCCTCCAAAACCGATTTAAGGCAGGTATTTCACTACTCGTTTCCAAATACAGAGGGGTCAGTAAGTAATTACCCCTTAGCAGTTCACTTTAAACTAAGCAAGAAACTGCATTCTAGTTCTGTTTTCTCAAAGTAAAGCCGTTATATCCGTTGTAACAGAATATCAGGGGAGGAGGAAGGAAGGAAGGAAGGAAGGAAGGAAGGAAGGAGGTAAAGAAAGAAGGAAGGAAAAGGAAGGGAAGGGAAGGGAAAAAGAAGGGAAAGGAAAGGAAGGAAGGAAGGAAGGAAGGAAGGAAGGAAGGAAAAAAGGACAGAAAAGGGGGAAAAAGGAAAGAAAGGAAGAAAGGGAAGGAAAGAAGTTAGTTTCAGAAATACTATGTTCTTACCCCAGAAGACAGATCTAAGTCTAGTTTTATTTGAAATAACTTTTGTTAAGAAGGAGGTGATATAATGGTAATGTCAGGGATTTATGGAATTCACGATATGGGTAATCAGATGATAAGCAAGGGATGTAGAAAGGGAATTGTCAGAAACTAAAGACAAATTTAATTGGCTTTACACTTTGGCCTAGAATCATACCACACTGGGTGATGACACTTAGAAATGCCCATCATCATCATCATCATCATCATTGCTGTTATTATTAAGTGCCTAGACACTTGCTAATAAGTGGAAGATGAAGATGCTCTCTCTATATTATTTCATTTAATCCTCTCAAGAACCATTGGATAGATAACTCTTTTTGACAGACAGATAAACCAAGGCGTTGGCTTAGGCCAAAGCATTTACTCAATGTGATATGGTTAGTATGTAATATGAGACTTGAATTTAGGTCTCTGTGATCCTGAAGTCTATGCTGGTAACCAACTACAGATAACGGAATTCAGGAATTTCTACAATAGCTTTTACTGTCAAATTTATAGGAATCGTGTAATAGCTTTTTTGCTTCTGTCCGCATGGAGTGAATATTGGGGTCAAATCACTAAAATCTACTAATGGATGAAATGCTCATAGTGTAGTCAGCTCTAGTAGTTTTAGCAATTTAAAAAAGCAGTGATGATTGGTGTCATAAAAGCCATAGCACACGTTCCTAGAAGGGAAAATGCAACTAAACTGTTTTTTTCAATCATTTCATTGCATGTGCATTTGGCAAATCTGTCACTGCTCCTGGCTGCTCTCTCTCTTTTTTTTTAATGCAAGTATTCCTCTGCATGGATTTCTTTACTTCATGATCTTCTGTTGTGTATTGTGTTTTCTTTTTGAAATCATAGCTTGGGAGTTGTTTATGCTTCAGAGATTTTTAAACCAAGGCTACCTTTTAATGTAAATGCACTTAAATTGACCCCACTTATTTAAATGATGTGAAATAGCTCAGCAATGTTCCCATGACCTGTTTTTATACATTTTGATATTTTATGTGACCTCCAATAAGCTGGACAGATAATAACAAAAGCCTTGGCATTGGGCTACCACTGCCACTGTGATGCTGAGTCTGGTGTCAGCAGTGAAGATGAGGGTGGGAAGCCACCGAGGAAGCTGGAGGTTGACACAAGTGGCAGTAAGGGCACATCATTACCTAGGAAGAACCTTCAGAAATCCTCTGCAAAAGACGGCCTGTTTCCACCCTTCCTATTCTTGTTTCTTCCTTCTGCCACTTTTTTTTTTCTTTTCAACTAAGGAATAGCATGGCCAGAAGTAGTTGACAGGCCCTAAGGAGAGCTTTACAGCTAACATCAGGTATAAATTTATTATTATTTTTTGAATATATTGATGTCTAGGATTAAATTAAAGAACATTAGATTATACAATACTGGTAGGAATTTTCAGATCAGTCTTCTTTCAATAGCCTGCCTCCCAGATAGTTGAACAGCTAGGTGAATTTGCCTTAACTGACCCAACTGGAGAGATGGAGAACCATGGTACATTTCACAGTGATTCATTTGACCTTTTTTTTTCTTTTTTTTTTTTTTTTTAACTAGGAAAGGATTCATTGCCATTAGCCTATGTCCTGGCTCTTGGTGGTAAGTATTCCATCTGCAAGAGTTCCAGTTAGAGTGATCCAACAGACCATGACTCATAAATCTGGTCAAACTTCCCATGTTCTTGAAATCACTAGGCTTTCTAGTATTTATTGAATGACTTTTAAGAAGTGTGCTTATTTGAATATATTTATGTGTATGGGGGCAGGGAAAGATATTCATTTATTCATCATATGGTCACATTATCCCACCTTCAATTTTAGTAATTGTCATCAAGCACTGTGAGGCATTTGAGATTTTACCCTTCTTTCAAGCAACAACTTAGCCAGCCACAGTTTTATGGATCATGGCAGAAGACATAAGACACCTGGGTCAGAGAAAAAGGACTTTATTGTTCATAGCGAATAGCAGTAGCCAGAGTACCTGTATTTATGCTGGTTCCCTGAGCTCCATTTCTCACTTGGCAACATGAAGAGGGCCAGGTAACACTTGATTGTGCAGCGGGCTGACTTATACAGCAGAGGCACCATGATCTTAGAGAACATATTTTTTATAATGGGCATTCAACTAGAGGAACTCAGGTGCACCTTCCCAAATATTTATTCTGCAATGCAGAGATACTGGTTATTATTGATCAAATTGAATTCAAGCAAGAAAATCTAATTATTTGTAAGCAATGAAAGGTGTGCACAAGGAAGATTATTAGGGCTTTCTTTATGCCAGGCACTGTGCTAAGCATTTTACATAAATTATCTCATTTACTGTCAAAGGATTCTGTGAGTACAGCATTGCTATTCCCATTTCATGGATAAGAAAATGAAAGATTAGAGAGGTGTTATTTCCCAGTTTATATGATTAGTAAGTGGCAGAGCTGGCGTTTTTTACCCAGGTTAGTCTGACTTCCAAGTACACACTCATTCCACTACATCAAATTGCCATTGTTTGTGAATATTGCTTGCTCTCTTATATTAAATAATTTTTCAAAAGCCCATGGGGTTACCATAAAAAAAGTCATGTTTTTATACTAATATTTCTTAGAAAAGCTTCAATTACTCTTTCTCCCTTGCTTGAGGAACGTCATGTCTGACACCCTTATAGTGTGTGTGTGTGTTCATATAACATCTCAGCTGGATGCCATTAGCACTTTCTCTCCTAGAATTTAGGCATAGTATATTACTACATGGTGGCTAGGCAATTTTATTTTCCTGTTTCTCTGAATGTTCTTTAATTAATCCATAAATTTAGAAACCAGATTAGAAAAACAGAGGACTTTCTTTAAATGTTTTTATAACTGACTTTTTAGTATACTTTCATGCAGGAATTTGAATAGCAACAGATACACTATTAAAGAGACTTGACACACATTATTGTTTCCTATTGTTTCAGTTTAATTTTGTTTCAAATCCGGTAATAATCTGTAATGAAATAAAATGGACCATATTCTCTCAGGTGAATTGGCTATATGTTCTGTGAACAAATATTTGATTCTACATTTTGCTTTGGAAGCTTTTAGGTAAAAGTTAGGAAATAACTGCTGTGATAAGCAGAGGATGACCTGTAAAGTCAACCTCAGCCCTATTGATAGACCTGAAATGTTTATTTCACTCCTTTGAAAGGAGACATCACAAATTACCTTCCAAACACATTTTAAGGGAAATGAAATATCAGCTATTATTGCTTTACCTCAAAATGGTTTATCATAATAGCTGGCAAGAGACCGAGGAAATGCAACAAACGATAACCACGTTTTGTGTTAGAAGTGGTAATGAAATGGTAAGACAGTCTTGGATGGGGTATAAAGTAGAGAAGAAGTGAGTAAGATCAGGACTTCAGGCTTCTGGTAGGTTGTTGGTGATGATGTTGGGGGTAAGATGGCTAGCCAAGAAGGCAAGCAAGTAAAAAACAAATGAGGAGCATCATACTTGCCTACTTTATAAGTTTTTTTTTTAAGTTAGAGTTTGACATCATGGTATGATAACTTATTTTATAAAATCTAGTCCAGTGACTTTTTAATTAATAAAAAAAGATTAAATTGATATAAATTATTAAGATGAACCTTTTCAAAGCTTCTAGCTCCCTAAGTGCTATTCTGCAGTTGGGAAATTGAAATGCTTTAGGTGTTTGGCATGATATGCCTTTCTTTACTTATTTTACTTGCAACATATATATAACTTTATTTAATAGTAAAAAAATCCACTTTGTTCCATTAAAAAACATATCAAACCTATATTTATTGAACTATGAACTATGATAGCTTGTGCACCCAGGTTTACCAGGAAATTATGGGTGAAAACGTGTACTCTAAGAAGATTATTTATGCTGAAAACTGTCCCAGTCTGCAAAGTCCTATCTTGCTTTGTGATCCTGTCTTGTCAAAGGCAAATTAGCTTCTGAACACAGGTGAGAGGTAATGCAAATTGGTGTCTTTGTAGCTTTGTAGCTCAAGGTAAGACTTCCCTATGTAGCTCAAGGTAAGACTTTTTACTAAAGGCCCAATTTGTGATGACTAAATCTAGATATAGTAGCTTATCATCTGGGAGTGAGAATCATCAGTTCACACTGTATAATGATTGTGTTGCTAAAGGCCCATGTGAGTACCAGAAACACAGGCAGAAGACAGACATATTATGCTGCTACAGAAAATAATGAGTTCAGGGCCAGGTGCAGTGGCCCACACCTGTAATCCCAACACTTTGGGAGTTTGAGATCCAAGGGTTGAAACCAGCCAAGGCAACATGGAAAGACCCTGTCTCTACTAACAAAACAAAACAAAAAAATTAACCTTGCATAGTGGCATGCACCTATGGTCCCAGCTACCTGAGAGGCTGAGGCAGGAAGATTGCTTGAGACCAGGAAATCAAGGCTGAAGTGGGCCACGTTCACACTGCTGCCCTCCAGCCTGGGTGACACAGCGAGACCCTGCCTGAAAAAAAAAAAAAAGAGAGAAAAAGAGACAAATAAAATAATAATTTATATGAAGATTAAATACTATTTTTCTTATTGCATAATTTTTTCCACTTATTATTATTTCTAAGAAAGGAAGCTTGTATGTATGTGAAAGAGAGAGAGAGAAAGAGGAAGCCAAGAGAAAGAGTGAGGTGGAGATTTTGGTGATTCCAAGACATGGGGACATGAGATTTTTTTTGCTTATTGCTGCTTATTTTAAACATCTCTGATGATCAGCTTTTCTTTAATATCAATGTGTTCCTTAAATTTGAAGACATTTCTTTTCATAATGAAAAACCATTATTAAGTCATGGTGTATGTTATAGTCAGCATCCTAGAAACAATGGAGAAAGTGTTTTATATATAATACAATGGCCTCTTGATATCACATATAAATATCTCACACTGTAAATAAGTGTGATATAAGATTATAGTGTCCCCTCCCTTTTTCGCTTGGATTAAAGTAATCTTGATTTCTAACCTTATTTTTATAGCACCAACAATGAATTTCGTGGTGGATGAAACAGCAGCAATCAACTCAAACAAGGAATCCCAGCAATTGGCGCAAAAAACGCATACACTGGAGAAGAAAGAAGCAATGGAGGAAGATGAAGCGCCCCAGCACAGAGATGCTGACATAGTACAGGGAAAAGGGGAGGCAGCACTGTGGGGAGAAGCAGGAGCTGTTCATGAGGCTCCCTTGAGGGCGTGGAAGCCAACAGCAGAGCAGCCAGAATTGGCAGAAGAGTTTACAGAAAAAAGGGAGATCCCTCCAGGCATAGAAAGGGGGGCAGAGGGAGCAGCAGAAGCAGAAGGGGTCAGAAGGCTGGGTGAAGGGGGGTCAGACCCCATAGGACAAGCAGCAGCAAAAGATGCTGTGGGTCTGAGTAAAGATGAGGCTCCTGAAAAGCAAGTCTTGATGCTTACAGTGCTTGAGACAGACAAAGCAGCTTCTGAAGGGGAACAGGGTTTGGAGAAGGCAGTGCTTGCAAATAAAGCAGCAGCCCTGAACTTGGAGCATCTTCATGAAGTAGCAGCCCTGAGAGAGGCAGCGACATCGGAGGAGGGAGAGGCTGAGGGTGGGGTGGCTGTGAGTGATGTCGGAGAAAGTGAAGAGGAAGCATCCATAGACCTAGAGGACACAGGACCCATGGAGGACACAGCATCAAAGAGAGAGGATGGTTCTGAAGAGGCAATTCTTGGGGGAGAGGAACCAGCCAAAGAGAGAAAAGAGGTTATGAGAACAGAAACACGCTTGAGCCCCTTCACAGGAAAGGCAGAGGCAAGCCGGATGCAGGTTTCGGAGGGCAGCCCTGAGGAAGGAAGCCTTGCAAAGGAAGCCTTCCTTTGCAAGGAAGATGTGGAAGGGGAAGAGATGGTGACTGAGGCAGAAGCTAATAGGGAAGATGATAGGAAAGAAATTTTACCCAAGGAATTAGATGTAGCAAGACAGCGAAGGAAAGCTGAGAGGCCGAAAACATCTCTGAGGAAAACTGACTCTCAGAGAGAAGAGGTGACAAGGGCAAATGCACTCAAGGATGAAGATGCTGTTAAAGAAGAGCAAAAACTTAAAGCGGAAGAAGGGAAAACAGAGATGGAAGTAAGATCTGAGGAAGAGACAAAAGCTCCCCCAAATGAAATGGGATCTGATGCTGAGAACGAAGCACCTGTGGAGGCTTCTGAGTTGTCTGACAATCCAGGGCTTCTAGGAGAAGATTCACTAAAAGAGACAGTGGTTCCCATATTTGAAGCAACGCCTGGATTTGAAAAGGGGCTGGAAAACATAACAGCTCTGAGGAAAGAAGGAGGAGGGGAAAGACTGAGCGAAGCCAGAGACACAGAGCACAAAGACAGAGAAGAGCTGTCCAGCAGGGAGAATAGGGCCCTGAAGGAGGGGCACCGCCAAAATGGAGAGGGGGCCTTAGCAGCTCCTGAAGCTGAGCCAGCAGGAAAGGTGCAGGCCCCTGAGGGGCTGATCCCAGCCACAGGCCAGGCAGAGGAGCTAGCAGCCAAAGATCACGACTCCTGCGCAGGACTGGAGGGGAGGGCTGAAGGGCAAGGAGGAGTGGATGTCGTGCTAAGGACGCAGGAAGCTGTTCCTGAGGAAGATCCCATAATGGCAGAAAAGTTCAGGGAGGAAGCGGTGGATGAGGACCCAGAGGAGGAAGAGGACAAAGAGTGCACTCTGGAGACAGAAGCGATGCAGGACAGGAACTCGGAAGGGGATGGGGACATGGAAGGAGAAGGAAACACACAAAGGAATGAGGGCATGGGAGGAGGAAGGGTTGTGGCTGTGGAAGTTCTACACGGAGGTGGTGAAACGGCAGAAACAGCCGCAGAGGAGAGGGAGGTGTTGGCAGGTTCGGAGACAGCCGAGGAGAAAACAATAGCAAATAAAGCCTCCTCCTTTTCAGATGTTGCTGAGGAAGAAACCTGGCACCAACAGGATGAGTTAGTAGGAAAAACAGCAGCTGCAGGGAAGGTGGTGGTAGAGGAATTAGCACGGAGTGGGGAGGAAGTGCCAGCAGCAGAGGAGATGACAGTGACATGTACAACAGAGGCTGGGGTGGGCACTCCAGGAGCCCTGGAGGGGAAGACCTCAGGGCTAGGACAGGAGCAAGAGGGAGGGTCAGAGGGCCAGGAGGCAGCCACTGGGAGTGGGGATGGGAGGCAGGAGTCGGGAGCAGCTGAAAAATTCCGATTACGATTATCACGGGAGGGAGAGAGGGAATTGAGTCCGGAGAGTCTACAGGCGATGGCAACACTTCCAGTGAAGCCTGATTTCACTGAAAGCCGAGAGAAGCAACAGCATATGGTGCAAGGAGAAAGCGAGACTGCAGATGTTTCCCCCAACAACATGCAGGTCTAGGAGACTTGCTGGCAGACGGTGAGTTTAAGCGTAATGTGTTTGTAGGACTAAATAGCAGCCCTGCGGTGGGTCTCCTCCCCTTGGGGCTGGCTTGTCCCTTTATTGGTGTCTGTGCACATATAAACACACAGGCTTCAATTCTGTGTCACTTAGCCCTAAGTCTGTCAGGAAAGGGGCTGGGAAAGATGGAGGAGGGGCCAAAGCATGCACAGGGACACACTGCTCTTCCCGGTGTGGCAAGTCATACTCAGTCTTTGCAAGGCAGCTCACTGAAGTAGTGAGATCTGTGTCTCCCAGATAGGACCCCCAAAGAGAAAATACAGAGGAGAATGTGCCACAGAGGACAGGCCACAAAAGTAAAGAATCAAACTATATTTCACAATTCATTTCCACCTTAGTGTTTTAAAGGATGAGATGAAGGTTGTTTGTTGTCATTTGCCTTTAAGTGGGCCCTATGCTTTCATTTCTGCAGTTTCGCAAAGTTTTTACATATATAAAATGTTTTACATTCTATATGTAAAATATTTAAATATATAAATCTTGAAGAGTCGAACTAAAGACTAAAATCATTTTTTGCATATTCTGCTATTTCCTTTAGGCCCTCACATTCTTAGTCCTGTTTCTACTATTGTGAGTGATTTTATCCTGGTACTACTATCCTTTTTATTGTTTTTCAGGATAATTTAAAGATGTCTTCTGAAGATGTAAAGAGTGGAGAAAGATTCACGCAAGCATCTCACCAGGATTCTTGATTTTCTCTCTCTCCTTTTTAGTTGCTCATTGCGCTTGTCTGAGATGATTCCCAATCTGTCAGCCCTGGTCAGTAGCTCAGTAAGCACCTTGAGAATAGGTCAAGTAGATCTGTAGGACCCTTCTTAGGAGCAGTGGTTCCTCACAGAGAAACTTGTGAGGCTGTTACACATTCTACACACCTAACATTATTTTTAAACAAAAATGATAATTTTCAGATGCTTGACTTTTACCAAAGATCACTGGAAGGCCCAGTCCTAATGTTAGGGGTTTGTTTAAAGTCCTTTTTATTTTACAATACAGAGCCCCAGTCAATTCCACAATCTCAATTTCATAAAGGGGAATTTTATTTAAAAATCTGTGGTTTGGGGCTTTAATGAATTGGCCTGTGAAAATGAGCTCTAAATTTCCTCCCACGTACACTCAAAACTCAAGATTGCTCCAAATCTCTAAGTTCTTCCAGCAAAAGATTTCTTGGCATGTATATTCACTTATACTTAGAAATATTCATTCTTTTAATTTATGCCAGAATAACAAAGTGGAAATCTTATTTCAAAATGCTCTTTGTTTTTTTGTGTGTGTTTCTGTAGTTCTGCTTTCTGGGGTAGACTAGTAAAATGGTAGCTTCCAGCATTTTGTCCCTGGGGCCTTATTTATAGGCCCACTCAAATTTAAATAAAAGTAGTAAATAATTTAGCTAAGTGGAATAAGTATAATAATTATAGTGGTAAGCATAGCACATCAGCATTATGCCAACATTCTAGACTCTTTAGTTGATGTCATTAAATGGAAAAGAAACTTGGATTAAATGAGTGTGCTGCTCACCTTCCCAAGTTCTGTTATTTCAAACCTGTGAACTAACCTTGCAGTTCATTATAAATCAACAGTAACAATTGCATTCTAAATTACTCCCTGATATTATTTTCTAGTTGTGTATCAGCCTGTCTCCTAGGGGTTTTCATTTCCCTGAAGACATACAAGTGCCCCAGAGCGCATGTATATGTCTACCATTTCTCTATATGAGAAGGTAAAAAAAATTTCCTTAAGCAGTGATTTTCCAGCCAGAATATACATTAGATTTTCATGGGACGCTTTTATAAATGACTCAACCCTTTTCCCCACCCCAGAGATTCAGACTTAATTCGTTTTAGATGGATCTACACATCAGTATATATATTTTTAACTTTTCACTTGATTCTTCTCTGTAGCCAAGGTTGAGAACCGCTGCTCTAAATCATCGTATAATCCATGCTGGCCACATTACACTCAAGGTCCCTAGGGACCAGGCGTATTATCATAGTAGGTATTTTCCATTTTAATGTGTAATGGAGCCATTCAATGATCAAAAATACACTGGACCAGATAGTAGACTGGTCCCTTGATCAGAAGCATCAGCACATCAGCATCACCTGGAAATTGTTCCCAGCCTTTGTCTCCTACCTACTAAATTAGAAACTCTTGGTGGGTTCCAGTAATCCATAGCTTAACAAGCCCTGCAGGTAATACTGATGTACACTGATGTCCGAAAACTGCTGTCATGGACTATTGATTGTATTGAGGATTAGTCTCAGTTGGAAAGCCAACTACAGAGGCATTTTGAACTTTCTTTCTTTGCCTCTCTATGTCTCTCTGTCTTTTCCTGTCTTCTGATTTATCTGTCTTTCTTTCTCTAGTAAATGGCACTCAATATAAAAGTGGTGGAGTCAATCTTAAACTTATTTTTATTATGATTGTATTGATACATGCACGAAGTCCCTCTGCCCTACTCCCTATTCAAGGATATTACTCACTGCACATCATAAATCTCCATCATCTGTCTTAAAGTTTTACGAGTAGATTTCATCTACATTATATTCAAGTTCATTTATTACTGAGCTGTATTACTGTGGAGCTCTAACAGTATTTGTTTCCTGATTTCAAACTCAATGCTACAGAGCACTTTGAATACATCACACCTTATAGGAAAGATAGTAAACTTATTAATCCCATTGAAAAATTAGTTTTGTACAATGTGCTAAATAGTATTGCATTGGATTACTTTTACATTTAACACACTCCATCAAAACATCCCATAACATAATTTTACAATCTGCATGTGAATTTAACTGTGAAATTCAGTATTGTTATATTTTGAATAAGTGAATTCTTTCTCTGCAAATACTATGTTGATAAAATTACTTGTATGTTCCCCTGAAATGGTTTGTTTCCTGTTTCTTCATTATTAAAACATAAATCAATCATATGTTTACAGATACATGTGAATGGTTCTTTGTAAATAAGACTCAACTTTTAAAATCTCTGTGTTCTTCCCTTACAATATTTGAACTCCACAGAGCAGAGAAGTTTCACTGGGCTGTATTTTTGAGTACAGTATATGATGTATTTATACTGACCGTCTACACTCATATGTGTCTTTCACACACATAAGATAATTTCAGGGAGAAAAATTATTATCACCTATCACCATTTTATAGGTAACTGAACAAAAGCTCAATAAAGTTAAGTGGCTTGTCTAAAAATCAGCCAATCTCAGGTCATGTGACACAAAATTTAGACTTTTTCTTATCATATCCACTACTTCTAAGAAGAGGTATCTTAAATAGATACTAAGATATTATATGTGAACATCTACTTGTTTTTGTTTACTTGTAGAAGGGAAAAAAATTAAACTTCCTCAATATGTCCTCTATCAGTGAGAAGGGAGTTATATTTCCAGCTAATGTCAATCAAAGAACAAAGGAGATTATTAAAATAGTTCAAAAGAAAAATAGGCAATCAAAGGAAACGTAGGTAGAATTAGGTTTTCTGCTTGTACTTCTTGAGTTAAGCCTTTTCTAAGAGTGTTGTAAATTTAAAGTACAGTTGAGTTCCTTAATCCTTCTAAGATTAATAATTTTGCCAAAATTCTTGCCTTTGGAAAAATTATTGTTTGAGAAAAGAAAAGAAAGCCTTAAGGAAGATTCATCTATTAAGTGAAATATTCCAACAGTCTCAAGGACAGCCCAGAAGAGGCCGCTCCTGACCTTGGGTAATATTTCCTCTCTGTTTTCTGTACCATTTGATTATGTCATTTAAAAAATAATTCCCTGACACCATGGCCAGCAGCAAGAGGTACAAGAGAACAGGGAATAAATACAGCTGGAATTCTTTAAAAGTTGTTCTTAAACTCACCCCTTTTTTTTTTCCTTTGCTTTTTTGTTCTTTATTCTAATAGCATGCCCTGTGACAGGGAAACTAAGCTCTTCAAAATAACTGAAACTAAATCTGTAAGATAAAATGCTGGAATTTGAGAAGGCACATGCCTTTTGTAGTTTTCTCCAGAAGGCTCAAGGTGTTCAATAATCTGTGGGACTCAACAATATTTTGGAAGGTTGAAATACCCTCATTTTTAATTAGGGAAAATGCAGTACACAGAAGATTCTTGGGACAGAGAAGCCGGTGTCTAAATCTTGCCGCTTTCTCATATGTTTCCTGGTCTTTATTAAATATCTACTTATAATTAAATATTATATTAGGGACCCATAAATTATGTGAGAAATCTCACAGTTGTTCAGGAGATTGGTACTAATAAGACACAGAGACTTTCAAACTGGTGTAAATGTACCTCCCAAGGAAGATGAAGCTTTTCATGGGATTCACTGGCAAGGCTAGTTTGCAGATGCTTAACCTCCGTATGCACTTTATCTTAAAATGGACTTGAGAACTAGCCTGCAGTCAATGTTTTTTGTCAGTCCCCCACTTCTTTTCACAATAGAGGCCAACTCTTCATTCACTTACCAAGTTTACTGTGATACAATGACCCCTAGAAATACACAAATCAAAGGAACAAGGTGAAATATGGCATAGGGGAGGACTTTCCTTCCTGGAAATGACTGGGTAACAAATCTCTCTGCAAATCAGGTGGTTTTCAATTCTTTGTTTACAACAAAATTAAATGAAGACGTGATTGAATTGCCAACTGATAAGTCATTGAAATATTTTTGGTATATTATCAGCCTGTAAATTTTGGCAAATCGGAAGGAGTTCAAATAGGAGCATTGTTGTACAATATAACAAAATGACTTCCATTCCCATCCACTTATTTATGTGACATGCATAATTACTATATTTTTATATCTATGAAAATAAAACAGAAAGTGGAATAGAACTGATGTTGAACACTGTTATTCCAGCGGTAAATAATATTCGTTCGCAGACATACAAACAAATTAAAAATAGAAATCACTATCTTAGATGCATTTTTGCTTTTACTTTTTATGTGTAATATTTGCCAAAATTTATAGTATAAATGTTGTTTTGATTAAGTGTGTATTACTAATAATTGCAATGATAGCCCAGTCCAGGAGAGATTTAACACATAGAGTCCTATGGTCACAAGAAATTTTTTAAATTAAAATTTAAGTTACATAATAATTTAATGGCAGATAATTATGACAGATCGAGAAGTAAAAGACTTTTAAGTATAAAAATATACCGAAGTAGCATAAAAATCTGTGAGCAAAGTGGAACGGAAATGTAAGTTTAAGAAAATAAAAAACGTGAGATTTTTTCTAACACTAAAGTAGAGCTTAGCAACATACTTTTGAAAATGGATGTCTTAGGTCAGGTTCACCCAGAAACACTCTGGATTAGAGGTTTGTGTGCAGAAGGTTTATTGGGGCATGCCCTGGGAACAACACTGTAGAGAACTGAAAAAGCAGAAATGGGCCAAGATACAAGATTGATAGAGTTGTAGTTGCCACAGAGGTGCAGCTCATCAAAGGGGAGCTCTTGAGGTGGGATTGCCAAATGCAGATGAAGGACCAGGCCTCTAAGTGCCCACAACAGGACAGTCGCTTGATGTTGGCTTCCTACTCAGGAGCAAGCATAATCTTGGGCTGGGTGGTCCCTTCAGTCAAAAGCAATTCCTGTGGAGAAACTCAGGTAGCATACCCCACCCCAGGCTGCTGGAGGCCGATCGTATCCACTGTGAAGAGACTATCAGGGTGGCACCCCACTGCGTCCACGACATGGATAAAGGTGATATGGAATTGCTATAGCATTTTCATTTCTTTGGATACATGTAGAAAAAAGATACAACAACTTCATATTAAAGCGTCTTGTTTTATAAAATAATAGAAGTTACATCTGTAACTACTTAAATATATAAAAATGTTTACATGTCAATATAAAAATATATGAGGGCATATCGTTTTTCAAAACCCTTTCAGAGGTATGTGAACAGAAATATTGGGAGTCCACTAGTGTAAAGGACAAGATGAACAGCTGAGGGCCATGTTTCTTGTGGCCCGGCAGTCATTCTGAATCAGTAGCCAAAATTTTGATTAATGTACAAAATTTGTTTTGTCTACATACTGCTAAAGTGATGTCTGCCAGTAAAATAAATGAGTGGGTCATCCAGCTTGGTGTTGCTATAAGGAAGAAGAGTCCTAGCATAATGTCTAGCTGTTTCTAGGAAAGGAAGCATGCCCCTCTAGTGTGTCTGAGTACATCATCAGGGCATGACATGGTTTGGTTCTATGTCCCCACCCAAATCTCCTCTCTAATTGTAATCCCCACATGTTGAAGGTGGGGCCCGGTGGGAGGTTATTGGATCATGGGAGTGGTTTCTAATAGTTTAGCACCATTCCCCTAATGCTGTCTCGTAATGAGTTCTCATGAAATCTGATAGTTTAAAAGTGTGTGGCAGCTTCTCCCTTGCTCTCTCTCTCTCCTGCCACCATGTAATATGTGCCTTGCTTCCTCTTCACCTTCTGCCATGATTGTACGTTTCCTGAGGCTTCCCCAGTCAAGCGGAACTGTGAGTCAATTAAACCTCTTTTCCTTATAAATTACCCAGTCTCAGGTAGTTCTTTATAGCAGTGTGTAAACGGACTAATACAGGGCAGTTAACGGTTGTATTCAAACAAAATCTCACTGCTAATGAGTAGGGATTAGCTAATTTTTCCTGTAAAGAACCAGGTTGTAAATATCAAATGTTTTAGGCTTTGTGGGATATAAAGTTGCAAATATTCAACCCTGCCATTTTAGGATGAAAGTTGCCATAGACAATACTTACAAGATTGGAATTGGTATGGGTGTGTTCCAATAAAACTTTATTTACAAAGAAAGGCAAAGTGTCAGATTTGGCCTGAGGACTGTGCTCTGCAGACCTCTTCTAAAGCGCTTTCAACTTAATAAATAGTTCTGTAACTATGAAGAATAATCCTCACTCTGCCACAGAAATTTTAATTTTCAAAAATGTGCCTTAAACACAAAGATTTGGAAATAACTGGAGTAAGGAATGAATGACCTTTAATCTTTCAGTGGAATGGATGATTTATTAGAATTTGCTTCTCCTTTTAAGACTATTATTTTAAAAGCTTCATTTTAGTCAGGTTTTCAATCCTTCCTTTCCATTCCCATCTTCTCTGTTACATCTGTTAGAATGCAAATGTGAGATGTCGTGACGAAGGGAAAAATAACTTTAGAATTCTGACAATTACATTTCATGTTAACACAGGCTGATTTGTTCTTCAATAGAACAGTATTAGCCCCACGAGAGAAGAGATGTGATCTGTTCTGGTCCACATGCAGTCCCCTGTGCCAAGAGCAGTGTCTGGCACACAGTACATGCTCAATAAATATATGGAAATGAATGAATACCTGAATTAACATACAGACTGGGGGAGCATTGTTATATGCTGTTCTAAACATTTTTAAGCCCAGATTTGAATGATGCTGATAGCATGCATGGAGTATCCGACTTTGTTGACTGAAGAGAAAAACTAATAATTTTCATAATACGTTAGAGTTGGTAGGGACATTAGATATCACACATTCTACCTGTTCCCCTTTATGTATCAGACTGAGAAAGCAGAGAACAAGAGGGTCTGAGGAGTGGGTTACACATTGATTAGGG
The DNA here is from genome assembly GCF_029289425.2 of Pan paniscus. Lineage (NCBI taxonomy): Eukaryota > Metazoa > Chordata > Mammalia > Primates > Hominidae > Pan > Pan paniscus. The sequence continues at coordinate 152,316,424 of NC_073249.2, forward strand.
ACAAAAACAGAACTGGAACTTTTATCTTTAGTCTAGAGCTTGTTTCGCTTCAAAATGCTGTTTCTCATTAGTCAGATTTTCTTTTCAGAGACACAGAATCCTAATTTCTAATCAAACTTACTCTCTAAAACTCAGTGTTTTTTTTTCTGTTTGTTTTTTTTTTAGAACAGCTAATTTAGTTCTTGCTTTGCAAACATGGAAATACAAGTTTTCAAATGCAGTATAAGGTGAAACATTTTGGTTGTCTGGATCTTAGAGGTCACTGAAATTGGTCATTGCCCTTTTATAATCCCCACTGAGACTGTCAAGGTCAGTTAGAGAGAGACAGTGGTTATTTTGCCCACATACATACACACACCCGTGCATGCACACACACACACCTGTGTCATTAACTTAAAGGAAAGAAAATCTCTGAGAATGAATGGAAACTCTTCCCACTGAACTAATCATAATGTTAATGGCTCCCTACTTAGCACTGAACTCTCCAGTAAAATTCAACAAATTACAAACCTATCTAAGCATACACAAATTGGCTTAACAAACTCAAATCTAAATTCCTGCATATTAACAGTATTGGTTGTATATTAGAATTTTCCTGAAGAGATTTTTTTTAAATCTCTGGGGGTAGAAGTTGGGCATAAGAACAATAAAAAAAAAAAATCTTCCCAGGTGATTGATACGTGCAGCTAAACTTTCCCACCACTGACCTCAAGTTTGAATAGCTACTGTGATTAAAAAGCAGACCTAAATGTTATTTCACAAGCCAATGTAAATCAGTATAACACACCTTGACCCATTATGCTTTTACTGTTTTACTCTTTACTTTTCCTCTTTTTCTCCTTTCCTCTTTAAACCTCAGAATGCCATGAGGAAGGCACTATTAGCCCATTTTATAGATGATAAAATTGAAGCACAGAAAAGTGAAGTGACATATTCAAGACACAGGGCAAGGAAGTATCACAGCTGATATTCAGATCAGGCAAAGTGGCTCCATCTGGAACAGGAGTTCTTGAAGTTTGGTCTGTGTAAGACTGAAGGGCTTAGTAGGATAGAATTTGCTGGGCCTTATCCCTAGAATTTCTGATTCAATAGGGCTGCAAGCCACCTGTAATTCTGTATTTCTAACAAGTTTCCACGTGATGTTGATGTCGCTACAACAGGGACCAGATTTTGAGAACCTAGAATTCAAATTGTGTTGGTAATATGGATGTAAGCTAGAGTTTGAGAATGACTAGTCAGTGGTTCTCAGCCTAGGCTACACATGGAGTCCTGTGGGAAGCTTTAAAAATCCTGATCCTCATTCACCCCAGACAATTTGAATCTCTGGGGTAAGACCAGGCCATCAATGCTTTTTAAAGCAATCTGTGCAGACCTAATAAAGAACCACTGCTTTAAAGTACACTGTATTAGCCACAACATTCTATCCCGCCCTCCACACTGCTGAAATTCATCTCTAATACATAATACTGCTACAATTACAATGTGTCCAATGCACAGTACTACTACAATTACAAGAGTTATGGTGGGATCATTGTTCTGTCATCCAAGACACAGTATTTGAGTAACACACTATTACTCTGAAAGATGCCAATAAATATCCTTCCATTCACCGCTGAGGCCTCTTCTGGAGTAGAATGTTTCTCCCATAATGGTTAGATTCTATTGGTTTTCAGATTTTCATCACCTTTTGCAAACCATAAGATCTGTGAAGCTGAGTCCTGGTGGATGTGGGGCTGATGTTGCCTCTGGACAGCCACGGCGTGTTAAGTGCTGTGTCTAAGTAGAGAGCCCATATTCGTGGCAATCACTAGCTCATGTGACCCCTGACGCTTAATGTAAGATGGTTGTGCACCCCAATCCACCCAAGTCAAGGGGACTTCTCTAAACTGAGTGCCTCTAACCTCTGTGCTTGTCCAGTCCACCCCTGAAAAACATCTGCCTCAGCTGATCCTAAGGAGGTTGGGAAGGGTCAAATCACAGTGTGTATTTATCTTGTCTCCCAACATTCATCTCCAAGAGAAATCAGGGTATAAGAAACAAGAATGGTTTTGAGAAAAATAAGTTAGACAACAGTAGCCCGAGGAGAAGAGTTGGAAAGAAACCACGGCAGTCTCATGGATTATACCTGTTGATATGTAATAGTGGTTTCCATTTACAGGTTATTATCACACAAACCTTGCATTATTCTCATGAAGTAGAATCTAGTGGCCAAGGAAAGAAGATAGGGCAGGCATTTTAGTTCCTCACAGGTGAGGCAAAAAAGCTCTGAGATTTTTTCCTACCCTTTTGTTCTCAAACGTTGCATTCTATGTAATTTTTTCAGAGCAATCTGCCGATTTGTTTTTTTATTTATCTGTTTCTAATTTTCTGTTTAATGCATCCACTGAGCTTGTGCTTTCAACAATTTTATTTTTTGTATTTTTCCTTTTTTTTCTCTCTTTTTTTTTTTTTTTTTTTTTTTTTAAGATAGAGTCCCACGCTGTTGCCCAGGCTGGAGTGCAGTGGCACAACCTCAGCTCACTGCAACCTCCGATTCCTGGGTTCTAGCGATTCTCTTGCCTCAGCCTCCGGAGCAGCTGGGATTACAGGTGTCAGCCACCACGCCTGGTTACTTTTTTTATATTTTTAATAGAGATAGGGTTTCGCCATGTTGCCAAGGCGGGTCTCAAACTCCTGACCTCAGGTGATCCGCCTGCCTCAGCCTCCCAAAGTGCTGGGATTACAGGTGTGAGCCACCATGCCTGGTCTATTTTTTTGTTTCTTTCTTAAGGTTTTATGCAGTCACTAATCCAAATCTACCTGATCATTTTTGATGGTCACAGGCTGCTTGTTAAGTTTTCATACTTCATGTCATTTCATTTAAAAAATGTCTTTAAATATTTTACACTTAGCTATTTTCTGTTCTGAAATGGATTCTTCCACTATCTGGAATTCTTACTGATCTGTTTCTGCAGTTTGTAATTTCCACTGACTTTTATTCATGATGGCTTGTTTCTTAATTTGCATGTGTATTCAGTTAATCTTAATTTGTGAATAATTTTTTGGAGTCCAGTTTAATGTGCCAGTCTTTAATAAATCTTCTTCTTCTTGTCTGAAGGCTTAATCTCCAACTTTAGTACTAATATTTCATTGTCCTCAGGGAAACCTTGATTTTCCATTGTGCTTACCAAGATCACTGCTGAAAGCTCACTTTTTTTAGAATGAGTTTCCTTATTTCCTGCAAGTTCAGCAATAAAAAAAAATGTTTTATGTGGGCTCTACTAGTGTTATAATGGAAAGGCCCTTCAAAGTATAGAGTCCCTATATTATAAAAGGCAGACTTTTGACACAATCTTTAAAATAACTGTATCATTTAATTGAAAAGTAAGAGAATACATATATGTTTTCCAAATATTCATAGGTACCAATATATAAGTAGTTATGAGGTCCCAGGAATAAGGTTTGAATTTGATTATAAAGATACTAGCAATTGAGACAGTTTTTTTCACAACCGAAACTTCTTACATGATGTTTTAACACAATTGTCTTTAAATGGTTGTGAAGAGATTTTAAAATTGCAATGCTCTTGTTATTGGCATTTAACATTGTAATATTCTTTTTAGTGGCATTCAAAATTGCAATGCTCTTGTTAGTAGTATTTCTTCTCTTATTTCGACTCCAAGGCAGGGTTCATATATGGGTCAAGGAAACAGCTAAATTGTATGAAAGTTTAGAGAAGCAAAGGACTTAAGTATTTTGAGAATCCTATTTTTTTTTTTTTTTACTCTTTTGTAACTTGTCTGCTGTAGTTGGTAAAATAAGATGGACTCAGAGCCTCTACTTAGCAGTAAGCAATAGGACCCTTTACTAGGGGAAGTGGGTTGTCTTAGTCTGTTTATGCTGCTATAACAAAACATTCTCACACATTGCTTAATGACAGGGATACATTCTGAGAAATATGTCAAGCAATTTTGTTATGTGATCATCGAAGTGTACTAACACAAACTTAAACCTTATAGCCTGGGCTAGATATATGGTGTAGCCTATTGCTCCTAGGCTACAAACCTGGGCAGCATGTTACTGTACTGAATACTGTAGTCAATTGTAACACAATGATAAGTGTTTGTGTATCTAAACCTAGCAAAGATACAGTAAAACTATGGCATGAAAGATTTTAAAAAATGGCATACGTGTATAGGGCACTTACCATGAATAGAGCTTGTAAGACTGGAAGTTGCTTCGGGTGAGTCAGTCAGAGAGCAAATGTGAAGACCTAGAACATTACTATATCCTACTGCAAACTTTAGACTACACTAAATTTATTTTTTAAACTTTTTCTTCAATAAATTAACATTACCTTACTATAATTTTTTACTTTATAAAATTTTGATTTGTTATTGACTCTGGTAATAACACTTTGCTTAAAACATAAACACATTGTATACGGTACACAAATATTTTATTTCTTTATATACTTATTCTATAAGCTTTCTTCATTTTAAAAATTTTCTATTTTTTAAACATTTTCATTAAAAACTAAGACACAAACACACACATTAGCCTAGGTCTGTGCAGAGTCCAGACCATTACACATTACTAGACAATAGAAATTTTTCAGCTCCATTATAATCTGATGGGATCACCATCCTATATGCAGTTAGTCTTTGACCAAAACATTGCTATGAAGCACATGACTGTATCTGAGATTTGGTCATGTATAAACAACAGGGATTTTTTTTTTTTTCACAGTTCTTGAGGCTGGGGAGTCCAAGATCAAATTGCTGGCAGATGCCGTGTCAGGTGAGGGCTCATTTCTCATAGGTGGCACCATCTTAGTGTCCTCACGTGGCAGAAGGGACAGAAGGGAGAAGGAAACTCTCTTTTTTTATTCTTTTTAAAAATTATTATTATACTTTAAGTTCTGGGTTACATGTGCAGAACATGCAGTTATGTTACATAGGTATACACACGTCATGGTGGTTTGCTGCACCCATCAACCTGTCACCTACATTAGGTATTTCTGCTAATGTTATCCTTCCCCTTGCCCCCAACCCCCCACAGATCCTGGTATGTGATGATCCCCTCCCTGTGTCCATGTTTTCTCATTGGTCAACTCCCACTGATGAGTGAGAACATGCAGTGTTTCATTTTCTGATCTTGTGATAGTTTGCTGAGAATGATGGTTTCCAGCATCATCCATGTCCCTGCAAAGGACATAAACTCATCCTTTTTTTATGACTGCATAGTATTCCATGGTGTATATGTGCCACATTTTCTCAATCCAGTCTATCATTGGTGGATATTTGGGTTAGTTCCAAGTCTTTGCTATTGAGAGTAGTGCCGCAATAAACGTACATGTGCATGTGTCTTTATTGTACAATGATTTACAATCCTTTGGGTATATGCCCAGTAATGGGATTGCTGGGTCAAATGGTATTTCTAGTTCTAGATCCTTGAGGAATTGCCACACTGTCTTCGACAATGATTGAACTAATTTACCCTCCCACCAACAGTGTAAAAGGGTTTCTATTTTTCCACAACCTCTCCAGCATCTGTTGTTTCCTGACTTTTTAATAATTGCCATTCTAACTGGTGTGAGATGGTATCTCATTGTGGTTTTGATTTGCATTTCTCTAATGATCAGTGATGATGAGCATTTTTTCATATGTCTGCATTGCTGCATAAATATCTTCTTTTGAGAAGTGTCTGTTCATATCCTTTGCCCATGTTTTGATGGGATTGTTTGCTTTTTTCTTGTAAATTTGTTTAAGTTCTTCGTAGATTCTGGATATTAGCCCTTTGTCAGATGGATTGATTGCAAAATTTTTCTCCCATTCTGTAGGTTGCCTGTTCACTCTGATGAGAGTTTCTTTTGCTGTGCAGAAGCTCTTTAGTTTAATTAGATCCCATTTGTCAATTTTGGATTTTGTTGCCATTGCTTTTGGTGTTTTAGACATGAAGTCTTTGCCCATGCCTATGTCCTGAATGGTATTGCCTAGGTTTTCTTCTAGGATTTTTATGGTCCTAGGTCTTACATTTAAGTGTTTGATCCATCTTGAGTTGATTTTTGTATAAGGTGTAAGGAAGGGGTCCAGTTTCAGTTTTCTGCATATGGGTAGCCAATTTTCCCAATACCATTTATTAAATAGGGAATCTTTTCCCCATTGCTTGTTTTTGTCAGGTTTGTCAAAGATCAGATGGTGGTAGATGTGTAGTGTTATTTCTGAGGCCTCCGTTCTGTTCCATTGGTCTATATATCTGTTTTGGTACCAGTACCATGGTGTTTTGGTTACTGTAGCCTTGTAGTAAAGTTTGAAGTCAGGTAGCATGATGCCTCCAGCTTTATTCTTCTTGCCCAGGATTGTCTTGGCTATGCGGACTCTTTTTTGGTTCCATATGAACTTTAAAGTAGTTTTTTTTTCCAACTCTGTGTAGAGTCATTGGTAGCTTGATGGGGATAGCATTGAATCTATAAATTACCTTGGGCAGTATGGCTATTTTCACGATACTGATTCTTCCTATCCATGAGCATGGAATGTTCTTCCATTTGTTTGTGTCTTCTTTTATTTCGTTGATCAGTGGTTTGTAGTTCTCCTTGAAGAGGTCTTTCACATCCCTTGTAAGTTACATTCCTAGGTATTTTATTCTCTTAGTAGCAGTTGTGAATGGGAGTTCACTCATGATTTGGCTCTTTGTTTGTCTGTTATTGGTGTATAGGAATGCTTGTGATTTTTGCACATTGATTTTGTATCCTGAGACTTTGCTGAAGTTGCTTATCAGCTTAAGGAGATTTGGGGCTGAGACGATGGGGTTTTCTAAATATACGATCATGTCATCAGCAAACAGAGACAACTTCACTTCCTCTCTTCCTATTTGAGTATCTATTATTGCTTTCTCTTGCCTGATTGCCCTGGCCAGAACCTCCGATACTATGTTTAATAGGAGTGGTGAGAGAGGGCATCCTTGTCTTGTGCTGGTTTTCAAAGGGAATGCATCCAGTTTTTGCCCATTCAGTATGATATTGGCTGTGGGTTTGTCATAAATAGCTCTTATTATGTTGAGATATGTTCCATTGATACCTACTTTATTGAGACTTTTTAGCATGAAAGGTGTTGAATTTTGTCGAAGGCCTTTTCTACATCTATTGAGATAATTATGTGGTTTTGGTTCTGTTTATATGATGGATTATGTTTATTGATTTGTGTATGTTGAACCAGCCTTGCATCCCAGGGATGAAGCCAATTTGATCGTGGTGGATAAGCTTTTTGATGTGCTGCTGGATTCGGTTTGCCAGTATTTTATTGAGGATTTTTCACATTGATGTTTATCAGGGATATTAGCCTAAAATTCTCTTTATTTGTTGTGTCTCTGCCAGGCTTTAGTATCAGGATGATGCTGGCCTCATAAAATGAGTTAGGGAGTTTTCCCTCTTTTTCTATTGATCAGAATAGTTTCAGAAGGAATGGTACCAGCTCCTCTTTGGACCTCTGGTAGAATTTGGCTGTGAATCCATCTGGTCCTGGACTTTTTTTGGTTGGTAGGCTATTAACTATTGCCTCAATTTCAGAACCTGTTATTGGTCTATTCAGAGATTCAAATTCTTCCTGGTTTAGTCTTGGGAGGGTGTGTGTGTCCAGGAATTTGTCCATTTCTATTTCTGTGGGATCAGTGGTGATATCCCATTTATCATTTTTTTTATTGCATCGATTTGATTCTTCTCTCTTTTATTCTTTATTAGTCTTCCTGGTGGTCTATCTATTTTGTTGATCTTTTCAAAAAACCAGCTGCTGAATTCATTGATTTTTTGAAGGTTTTTTTATGACTCTATCTCCTTCAGTTCTGCTCTGATCTTGGTTATTTCTTGTCTTCTGCTAGCTTTTGAATTTGTTTGCTCTTACTTCTATAGTTCTTTTAATTGTGATGTTAGGGTATGGATTTTAAATCTCTCCTGCTTTCTCTTGTGGGCATTTAGTGCTATAAATTTCCCTCTACACACTGCTTTAAATGTGTCCCAGAGATTCTGGTACATTTTGTCTTTGTTCTCATTGGTTTCAAAGAACATCTTTATTTCTGCCTTCATTTTGTTATGTACCCAGCGGTCATTCAGGAGCAGGTTGTTCAGTTTCCATGTAGCTGTGTGGTTTTGAGTGAGATTCTTAATCCTGAGGTCTAATTTCATTGCACTGTGGTCTGAGAGACAGTTTGTTGTGATTTCTGTTCTTTTACATTTGCTGAGGAGTGCTTTACTTCCAACTATGTGGTCAATTTTAGAATAAGTGTGATGTGGTGCTGAAAAGAATGTATATTCTGTTGATTTGGGGTGGAGAGTTCTGTAGATGGCTATTAGGTCCGCTTGGTGCAGAGCTCAGTTCAAGTCCTGTATATCCTTATTAATTTTCTGTCTCGTTGATCTGTCTAATACTGACAGTGGGGTGTTAAAGTCTCCCACTATTATTGTGTGGGAGTCTAAGTCTCTTCGTAGGTCTCTAAGAACTTGCTTATGAATCTGGGTGCTCCTGTAGTGGATGCATATGTGTTTAAAAGAGTTAGCTCTTCTTGTTGAATTGATCCCTTTACCATTATTAATGGCCTTTGTCTCTTTTGATCTTTGTTGGTTTAAAATCTGTTCTACCAGAGACCAGGATTGCAACCCCTGCTTTTTTTTTGTTTTCCATTTGCTTGACAGATCTTCCTCCATCCCTTTATTTTGAGCCTATGTGTGTCTTTGCACATGAAATGGGTCTCCTGAATACAGCACACCGATGGGTCTTGACTCTTTATCCAATTTGCCAGTCTGTGTCTTTTAATTGGGGCATTTAGCCCATTTACATTTAAGGGTAATATTGTTATGTGTGAATTTGATCCGTCATTATGATGCTAGCTGGTTATTTCATCCGTTAATTGATGCAGCTTCTTCATAACATCAATGATCTTTACAATTTGGCATGTATTTGCAGTGGCTGGTACTGGTTGTTCCTATCCATGTTTACTGCTTCCTTCAGGAGCTCTTGTAAGGCAGGCCGGTGGTGACAAAATCTCTCAGCATTTGCTTGTCTGTAAAGGATTTTATTTCTCCTTGACTTATGAAGCTTAGTTTGGCTGGATATGAAATTCTGGGTTGAAAATTTTTTTCTTTAAGAATGTTGAATATCGGCCCCCACTCTCTTCTTGCTTGTAGGGTTTCTGCAGAGACATCTGCTGTTAATATGATGGGCTTCCCTTTGTGTATAACCCGACCTTTCTCTCTGGCTGCCCTTAACATTTTTTCTTTCATTCCAACCTTGGTGAATCTGACAACTATGTGTCTTGGGGTTGCTCTTCTCAAGGAGATTCTTTGTGGTGTTCTCTGTATTTCCTGAACTTGAATGTTGTCCTGCCTTGCTAGATTGGGGAAGTTCTCCTGGATAATGTACTGAAGAGTGTTTTCTAACTTGGTTCTGTTCTCCCCATTACTTCTCTGAAGCTTCTTTTAAAAGGGCATTAATCACATCATCTTCCAAGGTGCCCAGTTCTTAATACCATCAACTTAGGGGTTAAGTTGCAGCCTATGAATTTTGGAGGGACACATACATTTAAACCATAGCCTGCACCACTGTCAATTTCCTGGTTTTGGAACAGTGCTATACTAACACAAAATATTCCATCTAGGGAAAGTGAGTGATGAATATCAACACCTCTCTGTACAGTATCTTGCAAATTCCTGTGAATTATTATATAAAATAAAAAATGTTTTCTAAAAAACCAAAGTGGGGGTCTAGCACAGTGGCTGTAATCCTAGCTATTTGGGAGGCTGAGGTAGGAAGATCCCTTAAGTCCAGGAGTTCAAGATTGGCCTACGCCAGATAGTGAGATCCCAGTCTCAAAAATGAAAAATAAATAATAATGTAAAAATTTTTTAAAAATCAAAGTAGAGAGTAGGGTAAGGCCTAGAGGAAGGGAGACATGAAGGAGAATGTTGTACCTGTCTCTGACTAGACCTGAAAAGAATGGAGAAACAGGAGTCTTTGTGACACATACAGTTTGCTGTAGTTCTCCAAAGGCATTGTGGGCCAAAGCTCTAATTAGTGATAACAAACATTCATTTGCCTGTTGTGTACTCTGTTATGAAATCCCTGAGTGACCTGGCAGGGTGACATGCAGCTATATAAGGGTACAGGAAACCAGTCATCTTCTCCTTAGAGACATGACTAATAGCCCCTTTTAAATGAATAGTGTTATTTGGATAGTTATTAATGCCATGCTTTACAAACATACACCATAAATTAGCACCACAGGAAAAATGAACTCTATGGAATATATAAAAATAAGTGAAAACATGACTGTTAAGGCAGATTATTTAAAATTATGAGGGGATGAAAGAGGATCTTTTAACCAGAGTAAGAACATTTGTAAACACTTATAGACACTCCTATTTGTTGTGCAATGTGATTCTGATTAATTACAAAGAAGGCTTGTGTTATGAATAATCATTTTTGATACAGCAGTAACATTTGATGGAAAAATTGCAAACAGGGGATATCTTTCTGTGATTCTTGAGCTGTATTATATAAATCAATTAACAGCTTAATGGACAGGGTGGGGAAAGGAACATACTAATTTAGCTTAGGCAAGCAACTTGAACAGTTTCCACTACTCACTATTTTACATTATGCAGAATTTCCATTCGTATTAATAACTTATTACTTCTATTAAACGTGCATTTTCCCTAAAGTTTAATGTTTCTTCAGTGGACACCAATTAACTGAGACAGTCTTTTCTTAGCTAGCAATTATTTTAATTACTAAAATTTTTAAAAATGTGCTTGCTTTGCTAGATTTGACCAGTTGAACTTGGCCATAGAACGCATTGACTTAGTATAACAAGAGGTGAAAGGTTTTTTGTGAATAAGTGAATGCTAAAAAAACCTTTTAGACAGTTGGGTTCCACCGAGCATAACAATCCTGTGTTGCTATTACTTTGCATTTTAGTATTTATCGATACCTTTAACGTGGTACCTTTCCAATCCAGCAGTTTTTTGTTTGTTTTGTTTTTTTGTTTTTTTTTTTGAGACAGAGTCTCACTCGGTCGCCTAGGCTGGAGTGCAGGGGCAGCAAGATCTCGGCTCACTGCAACCTTCGCTTCCCAGGTTCAAACGATTCCCCTGCCTAGGCCTCCCAAGTAGCTGGGATTACAGGCACAAGCCACTAGGCCTGGCTAATTTTTTTGTATTTTTAGTAGAGATGGGATTTCACCATGTTGGCCAGGCTGGTTTAGAACTCCTGACCTCAGGCAATCCTCCCACCTCAGCCTCCCAAAGTGCTGGGATTACAGGTGTGAGCCACCGTGCCCAGACTAATCCAGCAGTCTTTCATTCTGTTTTTTTATTTAGTTTCCTTGTTCTCTTTGTGCAGAACTATGGCTTGAAGGATCGGCAGGCAATTACTGTAACTAAGGAGAAACTATAAGGTGGTGGGTAGGTGCAGCTTTCCTATAGAAAAACTTGAGTGTTTGCTTCCTGATTCTTCCTGGACTAGTGGTAAAAAACAATGCATGAGGCCCAGGTTAATGAGTATTGAAGACTTAAAAGTACAAGTAATGAAAGATCATTGTACTCATTAGTCCTCTAGGGTGGTGAGGGATGCTTAAAAGGAAGGAACAAGAAGCACCATGAAGACAGTTTGTTTGGGGGGTTAGTATCCTCCAGACCACACCAGGAATCCGATTATTTTCAGGCAAATAACAGAAGATCCTGAAAAACAGGTAAAAAGTCCTTGCCACCTTGTGGAGACATGGATCAAGCAAATCAAGAATACTATTAATAATGTGAAGTTTAAATATTAATATTCTAATAAAGTAGGAAAGTGAGTAAGCAGATTAATAGAGTAAGAGCTACAACAAAGAGGGAGAGAGAGGAAACAAATAACTTCATGGAAATAGATAGAGCAAAGGCAGCAAATTCCTAGTAACACCCCCTAATTTTGCTGATGATAGCCGGACTGCAGTGGGGTTGATGAAGCACAGCAGTGCTGAGTACAACATGCCACATGTAAGAGACTGTGAAACAGTAAAAAAGAGACAACAGATGTCACAGGTCCTGAAAGAAACAAGACTAAAAATATAATCTCATCTTAACATCCAACTAAACCCATTCATTCATTTATTGATTCATTCTTACTCTCATTTGAGCATTAATTCACTTATTCCTTCATTCCACAAACCACTCCTTACTAAGGAGGAGCTGATGGTGAAAATTTCTTTCTATACTGTCTATCCTAGTTTGGTCCCACCTGAAAGTAGAGCCTGAGGCCAAAGTTCAGAAACTGCTACTTTTTAAGGCATGCAATCCTATAAAATTAGGATTGAAAGGAGGAAAGTCAGAGTGAGAAAGGAGAGGAGGGAGAGCACATCTTACAGTGTGTTATTGAGCTAGATGCTGTTTGGGACCCAGGGCAACTGATTGTCAGTCTCAAGGAATTGTCTTCTGAGGCTCTAAACATGACTGTGCCTCAGGACAATGGGGTGCTGTGGACAAGGGTAAGAATTTATTTCCTGGCTTTGGTCTCCACAAGGCTGGGAAGACCTGGAATACTTCTCCTCAAGGCAACAGGAGAGCTCCAGGGAACAGAGCAAGAGGCAATAGGGACCTGCCTTGCCCTTAGGTGAACATGGTGAGGTTGTGTCCACATGAAGTTAGTTATGGTAATGGTGGGTGGCTTAACGGCCAAGGGCATAGGTGATGCCAAGATCTGAGGTGGGATCTAAAAGATGTCTACTATATATTCCATAAAGATATTAGCAATTGTTGAACTATATTGCAAATCTAGTTATAATTGTATCCAGATAAGATTGTGCTTTTGTGTTACTTTCATATTCTTTTTGTTGTAGAGCCTCCATTGCAGCATCCTACTTTAGGGCTTATCTTACAAACACTCAAATTTTTTCAAGCCATAATGCTTTCTTAGCATCCAGGAAATAAATAATTAGCCCTCAGTGCTTGGTTGATTCCTCTCTCAGTCATGTTATATCAAGCATGGCCAATTGTTATGGAACATTTATCATGTGCCTGACCCTGTGATAAGTGATTTTCATGCATTATTTCACTTAATCCTCTCTCTGAGGTAAGAATGATTCTCTCCATTTTACAGATGAGGAATCTGAGGTGAGAGAAATGAAGTAACTTGCCCATGTTTGCACAGGTCACACAGTGATGGGGGGAGCCAGACATTCAATCAAGCCCAACTGTAAAGCTCATGCCCTTGACAACTATGCACATGCTTTGCAAGTATGGTTCCAGGACAAGCAGCATCAGCATCTTCTGGGAACTTGTTAGAAATACAATTTCTTGGGCCCCAGTCCAGAGCTTCTGATTCCACAATGCTGGCGGTGGGCCCAGCAACCTGTGTTTTAATGAGCCCTCTACAAATCCTGCCGCAGGCTAAAGTTTAAGAACTGCTCTATGCTATTCCACCTTTTATAGTTCCATAACTGTATAGGGCAAACATGTGTCATCTGGCGTTCATTCACTTTCATTCTGATCACCTCAAGGTACCCTCAATATTAACATTAATTCTTATTCCTCAGATGATTTTGAGTTTCAGGAAAGGAAAAAAAATAGTCTTAAAGACAAGCCTGATATTCTTCACTGTGGACTAATTTTTGAAGTGGTGTTAAGCAGACCATGGATTATTATAAGTAAAAAGCTGAAGGGCAAACCTACATTCAAATTATTTTTATTGCATATCATAGTCCTGCTTCAATCTTACCCTTCCCTGATTAGTTGAGATAAAAGAAGAGATGGAGGTCAGTGAAATTAGTGCGCTTAAAAACCTTCTTTAAAGATGGTAAAGATAACTTTTTTCTGCGTATGAGCCCATTGGTTAAAAGACAGATACTTGAGATAATATTCTTTTTATCTCACTAATTAAACATAAAGCTAGGCTGGGAGTGCTTTGGAGACATGTCCTCATCAGCAGGGCCTGGCCCCCGTGGCAGTGTTTTAATTCAAGAAGCCTAATTTAATTAGCACCCTGGCACTGGGTCGGCTGCTGTGCCGCCTTGGATCTCTGGCCTGAGGAGAAATGTGCAACCCCTGCTCTTTTTATTTCTAGTTAGCCTCACAAAAGTAGGATGTCCAAGGAGAGAGAGGAACTTTGCTTCTCCATCATGTTTTGCATATGGTGCTAATTGAGCTGACAGTCTTGGACCACAGTCTGTTATTGCTGCAGCTGAATCTTGAGCTGATACCCAGTGAAGGGATTGCACGTGTCAAATGGCTCATCTTTGCCCCTGTGGCTCTTGAAATATGGAAGCAAATTGATCAGGGGGAGCTCTTCTGTCTGCATGCTTGAGTAACTGCAAGCAAAACAAAACTAGGAAAAAATACGGTATTCAAATCCTACTGGAAATGGCTACACCCTCTCTCCTCAATTTCCCTACCCAGTGTGCTAATGAGGAAAGGAAAATGTGAAACTCCTTGGCTTCCCTAATTGCTGTGCTTTGCCCTTATAACTTTTTTGTTCTTGCTTATCATGGTGAGAGTCCTGTTTCTGTCAATCATTTTTGGTTCTTTCTGCCTAGAAAATAACAATGCATTTTTTTTGAGCCTTGAGATTATTCCAGCCCCTTCTCTTCCATAATTACAACAGGGAAAATAATGATTATTATTTTTTTGGTTTTACTTTGCAATAATAAGCTGTAGCAATCAGGAAAAGGTTTTTCTGGCTCCTGAAACTTCTCCTGTGATAGTTTCCAAATTTTCCTCAGCACTGTAGAACTGCAGAGTTGTTCATTTTTATCACAATTCTGGATTGTGAGTATGTGCTATTTTTCTATCTTTTCCTCCCTCACAGTGGAGGCTGTATTGTGTAATGAACAAATCATGGACATGAGTGCAAGAAAAAAGTTGTTTGAAACCTACCTCTATTCTATACGAGATTGGATTCATTACTTTGCTTCTCTGATTCCCCACTTGAATAATAATAATAATAATAAAAATCCCCTCTTCCCAGGGCTATGCAGAAAATTAGGCCAAATACTATATTTTAAGTCATTTTAAACCATTTTTGCCACATAATAGTGCTCAACAAGTGTATACTGTTTCTATTTTCACTTAGCATCCCCCTTGCTTGGGGAATCCTTTCTGGTTCTTGTATTTGGCTGAAAGGATTTGATTTGTCTTCTAATTTAATTTTAGGATAAACAAGGCATTGCTGTCTAAGGTCTGCTGGATCTTGGCTCAAACTGCCTCAGAGGTGTAGGCTCTCCAACTTGCTGTTTGCAAAGATGAGGTTTTTAGGGACACTGATAGTTATTTTTACAATGGAGAAAAAAATCTTCACTGTTTTCATGCTCTCCTTTTATAATATAGTTCTTTGGATGCATGGTCATGTAACAATAACACAAACAACAACATACGCTGGTCAGGTCTGGTGGCTCAGGCCTATAGTCCCAGCACTTTGGGAAGCCAAGGCAGGCAGATCTCTTGAGCCCAGGAATTCAAGACCGCCCTGGGCAACATGGCAAAATCCTGTCTCTACAAAAAATACAAAAATTAGCTGGGTGTGGTGGTGCATGCCTGTAGTCCCAGCTACTTGGGAGGCTGAGGCTGGAGGATTGATTGAGTCCGGGAGGTGGAGGTTGCAGTGAGCCGAGATTGCGCCACTACACTCCAGCCCAGGTGACAGAGCGAGACTCCATCTCAAAAAAAAAAAGAAAGAAAATTGCTATGGCGTTTTGGGAACCGTAGTACATACTTTACATCATTTGAAACCCTTACAGCAAATCTACACGATAAATTTTTGTTTGTTTGTTTGTTTGTTTTTGAGACAGGGTCTCACTCTGTCATCTAGGTTGGAGAGCAGTCATACAATCACGGCCTTGACCTCCCAGGCTCAGGTGCTTCTCCTACCTCAGCCTCCTGAGTAGCTGGTACCACAAGTGTGCACGACCACATCCAGCTAATTTTTTTAAATGTAATTTTAGTAGATACAGGGTTTTACCATGTTGCTCTGGCTGGTCTCAAACTCTTGGGCTCAAGTAATCTGCCTGCCTTGGCCTCCTAAAGTACTGAGATTGCCACCACACCAGGCCAAAAAGATACATTTTATTACTATCACCTTACAGATAATAAACTGGAGCTCAGAGTGGTTGAGTGACTTGCCCAAGGTCACACAACTACTATGACAGGTCTGAGTGACTCCAAAGCCACTGCTTATTGTTAAAGAAAGGGAGAACAAATAAATAAAATAGGGAAGGAAGGAGGAAAGGGAAAGGAAAAATAAAAAAAGAGAGAGAGACAGAGAAAGAAACAGAGAGAGAAATCAGACACTTCATTTTAGATGGACTGTCTAGCATTAGCCATTTCTCCCACCACAAGCACCCATTTTTTCTCTTTCCTAGGGAAATGTCAGCTTTGGAAATAATTTAACCCAAATAATCACTCTGTTGGAATAACTCTTTCCTGGTGCTGCTATAATTTGGCTTACAATTACAGTTAATTGAACATCTTCGGAGTGAGCTCAGTGCTGCATGCATGTAGAAAGAAATTTAATGTGCTAAGCATGCAAAAACATGATCTTAGAAGTTCATTTTTTCTGAAAGAAAAAGAAAGCAATTAGTGCGACATTTTTCAGCAAGGAAGAAAAAAAACTCATAAAACCCATGGTCTTGATACAAGCTCTGAGATGATCCCTGGGCCCCATTAAGGGTGCAGTAATGAAAAGGGTTTGTGAGCTACAGGTTGTAATCTGCGAAAAGGTTCTCCTTCTCAGGAATCAAGACACATTAGTCTCATTATTTGCAGATATTTGACAAGACAAGAGCCAGAGGGAAGCAGCAACATCAGGAAATGCAGTGTGAAGAGAAGAGGTGGCTAATTAGAGGAAGCAAAGAAAGAGATCTTGATGAATCTGTTCTAGAAAATCTCTTTCTAAAAGAGGGGCATTTCAGAAGCAAACAATCCTCCCTCTGGATATGACCTGGGAGGGCACCTGGCTGGGGTTACCTAAGCAGGTATGCCTCAATGCGGCCAGCCAGAGTTACCCCAGCACTGTCCACTGCCCTGACTATACACACATTTGGCATTATGTATACTGTGATTCTTTTGGTTAAAACTATCTTTTGAAAAAAACTCTCTAAGGTATTTCTTTCAACTCAACTCATGAAAGGATTAAGCCCCAAAGTATCCCAGGCTAAGTGCTGGTTCATTTCCTAGAGTAGCTAGAGCAAAGGAATAGGGGGAAAGCTATGGAGACAGGTGTTCTTTAATCAGCTTCTTTTTCTCCTTCTCTGTCTTTGCCAGAAGGGTTTATGCCTGAGCAGTCACTTCAGGTTCTTCGGTCCTGCTTATTATAAAGTCCTTTGGGAATCTGATTGGTGGGATAGAGTACCTGCGACTCCAGAATAATTGGGTAGGGAAATGGAAAAAGCTGGAGGCTAAAAGAAGATAAATCTAGTTGGAAGTACCAAGTTGCTTTTAATTTCTGTCTCTGAACCTACACTGGGCTATCCACAAGCTAATCAGAGCATGCTAGGATTTGTGACTTTGCAACCATAAGTCATAAAAAGAGGCTCAAAGGGATTTTAAAGGTGGTGTTCCTGTTCTGATAGAAATTGCCCTCTAGAAACATAATTTCTAACTGGCAAGGGGGAAGTGGAGGAGAGAGGAGCTTGCCACAGATATCTAAGGAGCAATCAGCACTTCTACTATCCAATTATCCAATTCCATTTATATATGAACCCACATTACTTCAGGAGGAGGAGAAAGCACGTATGCCTAAACGCAGCCAGCCAGAGTCAGGCTCTAAATTCCTTGTTTGCTCTTTAGGCCTGTGGTTATCCTCTTTGAATTTAGAGAAATGGGTCTCAACTTGGGGCAATTTTGTCCCCCATGGCATATGTAGAAATGTCTGAAGACACTTTTGATTGTCATAACTTGGGAGTGTGTGCATTAGGGTTCTCTGTTAGGAAGAGAACCAATCAGACATAGATATAGATATATGAAATTACGGAGTCTGGGAAGTCCCATGATCGGCTCTCTACAAACGGGAGACCCAGCATAGCCAGTGGTAGAGTTGAAACGCCTGAGAGCTAGAGAACCAATAGTATACATTCCAACCTGAGTCTGAAATCCTGAGAACCAGGAGCACCAAGGGCAGGAGAAGATGGATGCTCCAGCTCAAGCAGTCAGGCAGAGAGCAAATCCTCCCTTCCTGCACCTTTTTGCTCTATTCAGGCCTTCAATAGATAAGATGATGCTACTCACACTGGGAAGGGCCATCTGCCTTTCTCAGTCTACTTGTTCAAATGGTAATCTCTTAAGAAAACACCCAGACACACCCAGAAAGAATGTTTAACCACATATCTGGGCATCCCATGGTCCAGTCAAGTTGACACATAAAGTTAACTATCATAGGGGATGTTACTGGCATCTGGCGGATAGAGACCAGAAAGCTGCTAAACATCCTACAATGCATAGGACAGCCCCCCACCCTCTCAACAAACGTCAACAGTGCCAAGGTTGAGGAAACTTGATTTAGAGGATATCCAAGATTCCTTTGCTAACCTTATTTATCTTGCCAAAATCAAAACACACAATTATCCTTCAATTTTTATAGTTTCCTCCCTGTTTTTTCCCATCTGTCTTTCAATGGAAAAACTATTTTGTCTCATAGAACCATTCCTGTCTTCCAACTAGGAACCAGTATGGAGGGCAGATTTCTCATTTCTCGAAGGCAGTAGGCACCTTAGGTATTCTCCCACCACATTGCGCAAAACTCTAGTATAAAAAAATGGCAGGTTTGCATGCATAGGCTGGTTTCACAACTGACCCGATAGCATCTACGACCTCTTGTTCTGACAGCAACAGGTTACCTAAGTAGATCATGGAGCCCTTGGCATGACATGGAAAGGGGACTAAATTAGTGCTATATTTTTGCAAGCTTCTTGACCTAAAAGTTGCTACTGTTTTTACCAATATGGCTGGAAAGAATATATACTCAGTGGAAGTCTTGTTGAAATAAAATACACTCATAAATCTATTTTCTATTTCACCAAAGAATCTTTAATCACAGAGGTGAACACTAGAAGTAACATAATGAGAAAAGAAAATCAACAATGTTCTAAGAAATAAACCCATAGCTGTCAAACACAAGTCTACATAATTCAGCCCAGGAAAACATAATTATTATCTGTCCACCACAGACTTAGGCTCCATTTCCAAGTAACGATCTAAATTTTTTTTAATTTACAAAATTAAAAACAATTCTTCATATACATTCTGTCTTGGTTCTTTTGCACATTATTCCTTAGGCACAAATCCAAAGCCTGCTAATAGTGGGGAATTAAATAGGACCAGTAAAAACAAGCCCAATTTAAGGAGACCTTTGAGAATAAAATGTTATAGTTGGAAGCCAGCTTGCCGTGGTTGGAATCGTTGCTGTCAGTTCGGGGAAAAAACTCTCCTTAGGTATACGCCGAATGCTGTCAGCTGCTGTCCTCAAAGCTGCTACTATTTCGGCAAGAATGAAAATGCATTGGGCTCATGGGATCGGATACATAGCCTGCATCAGAGAAGAAGTTCAGTTGTTACTTACTAGTCTTTCAGTACATCCCCCAATTTTTTATAACCAGCCTGAACCAGGCAGGTCTTCCAGACCATGTGAACAGAGAATCTGGACAACGGTTGCTGATGAGTAGTTGCAAAGCACAAGCAACATTTACAATGAAAACAGAGAGCTGAGACCAGGCAAATATGAATGACGAATGTCTAATTTGGAACCAAGCTGGCCAGGTGGCATTTTGGGTTTGGAGTAAAGAGGGGTACGGCTCAGGCAGATGGCATGTCAGGATGGCTAAAAGCCCAGGCTTTCACGTCAGGCAAATCTGGGTTTAAGCACGGATTCCACTACTTGCTGACTCTGTGACTTTTGTCAACTTAACCTTTCTATGCCTCGGTGTGTTCATCTGTAAATGGGAGAAACAATAGCACTTATTCATAAAGTTGGCAATGCACCTAAGACAATTAGCACTGTCTGATACCAGTGAATGCTAAACAAAAGATGGCTATAAAAAGGAAGGTAAAGAAAAAGGAAAGAGTCCAGGCGCAGTGGCTCATGCCTGTAATCCCAGCACTTTGGGATGGCCCGGAGAGCGAATCATGAGGTCGGGAGATCAAGACCATCCTGGTCAATATGGTGAAACCCCATCTCTACTAAAATACAAAAAATAGCCGGGTGTGGTGGCATGTGCCTGTAGTCTCAGCTACTCAGGAGGCTGAGGCAGGAGAATCACTTGAACCCGAGAAGCAGAGGTTGCAGTGAGCCGAGATCACACCACCGCACTCCAGCCTAGCAACAGAGCAAGACTCCATCTCAAAAAAAAAAAAAAAAGAGAAAAAGAAAAGGAAAAGGAAAGAGCCTTTCTTTCTCAAACCAGATGGCTTTGTTTGTTTCTTCTCCCTGGTAGCCCAAATTTTAAAGGTACATAAAATTCTTAGGTCTAAATACCAGTGGCATTTGATGCCCTTTGAAGCAATAGCCTTGGATGTGTCCAGAGAATTAAACTAGTGGCTCAGGATCAGGCCACTGTCCAAGAGAACCACAGAGCTATGTACAGGGAAGCAGTTTTCTTTTCACTCTGAAGCAAGAAAGCCATTCATTGCTTCATGAAAGTGAGCACATTTGTCAATAGCTATTGCTGCTTTTGCTCCCCTTTGATAGCTGAGTGTTCATAACCAACCCAGTCATCTACATTTTCATTAAGACATCTAGCAGTATGCAGTTGGATCGAAATATTTATTTTCATAAGAAAGGTCTCTTGTCAAAATATCTTAGGTAGCACATAAACTCTCTTAAGAGAAAATGCCACTGATAGTGATACTCCTGTCAACTGGTCTCTCTCACTCACCTCTTTTGGGACTGGCTCTGGTCAGATGTGAGGAAGGTTATGATGGGGGAGGATGAGATGAGGTGCAGTAGGATACATATCAGTAGATCCAAATTCTGTGTAGACTAAAACAAAATCTACCTTCTACAGCAAAATATTTTCTGTATCCAGGCTAAAAATGAGACTTCATTTCAGGCATAGGTAGATGCTTCCATAAACTTTTAATACTTTTATGACCATAATCAGCTTTCTAACATACCACATGCAATTTTACTGGCCTGTGATGTTCCAGTGCCTCTTGCCCCACAGGACTCCAATGGAAATTTGATTGTGGACATATGTCCCCAAAGGGTGGGTGGGCTCTACCCTCAGGAATGATCAGCAAAATCAGTAAGGCATTGAGGCTAGCATTTATTATTGATGTCATTATTGCCAGAAGGTAAGAACAGATGTGTCAGATTGTGGGCCCACTCAGTTTAAGAAGAACTCAACTGAAATTTGACCATAGGCTTTAGGAAAAGACTGAACCAAGTCTTAATGTTTCGTTACTTTAAGGTAAAAGGTCTCAAGTAGAGAGAAAACAGCTATGTGTTTCATTTTATCTCCATTTTCGAGCTCTGCTCTTTGACGGCAAAGCAGGGGGAGAAGAAGCCCATAAAATTGCTGTTATATTGCAATCAGTTTATGAAATAGAATAAAGGGCAATTAAAGCGTTCTTTCTTGTATGATGTGATGCTCCTAATGGGAGATATCGAATGTATCTTCTTTGTTTATAGGTACTCTCACTCCATCCAAACACCCTCCATGTTTTCTTTCATCCCTGAGACAGGTATGCATAGGAAAACCAAATTTTGCATTATTACATCACATTTCTCTTACTTCTCCATCTTGGGGGAATTCTTCTTTAAGAAACAAATTAAGTTAAAGAAATGCTTCATCTTGAAACCTTACCACAAAAGGGAAGACTTCTGGTCAAAGCAAATATTTCAAAGGATGCCCTATGTTTTGTGGTTATGAAGTTACATCTGTAAAGATTTGAAGAAAAGATATTATATCTATTAAAAAATGTGAGGATGTGACACTTGGAGTGCATTTTGCCCCTCAAGAGGATCTGTTACTGGACTGGCCAATTATGTTGTAAAACTGATGATAAAAAGCACTCATCTGCATTCTAGACACGTATTGGGAATCAGAAGCACAAAATTTCCCTTTTTTAAATGTGCCCAAATAGTTTGTCTGCATCTATTCAGAACATATATTTTCCTTTGTTTCTTAAAAGGTTTCTAATGCCTTAGCTAATGAGTCTCTGCAGATGAGGTGAATTGGTGAGGATCCCAAAGCCGAGGGTCTCCCAGGTCTATTGCCCCCTACCCAGGCTCACATCATCTAATTTATTCTTTCCCAAACCCAGCTCTTATAATAAATCTGATCTCTTTAACTGACAGATACTTTTTCAGTCCTTCAAATAGTCAAAGGAAGTTGCAATGGATAAATGGGCCCATTGTGCTAAAATTCCAATTAAACATAGTGCCTCTCAGGCTTAAAGATTGGTAAAAGGACATCCCAGCCCTAACACATTGATATCGCAGCTGATGATAAAGGCAATTGTCCATCCTCTGGCTTCCAGAGGCCTGAAAAAAACTTTGTTAATTATTTCAAAGAGCTTTATTAATTCTTTCTGAAGAAGTCCTGTGTAAAATGGTTCCCATCAAACTGTCCCCTCACCGCCTCTCCAGCTGTTTGAAGGAATGGCTGGATTTGCATTTTACCCTTGAGTGCTTGGCTAAAGGGGAATAGCTCTCCCAACATATTAGGTAATTGTGAAAATTCATCTCTTGTTTTTCCTCTCCCTACCCACACACACTTAATGTGGGGCTTAGAAGCAATGGACTTAATAAAATGTTGACAAAGTATTTGGAATATCATGAGAGGAAGGAGTTTTTTTTTTTTAAAAAAAGAGTTGTACTTTTTTCTATGTACACAAACACATACAGGCACTCACACATAATCACACATATACTTACACACTCATGCACACTCACACATGCTCACACAGACATTATTAACCTTAAAGGTAAATGAGTTATAAAAGACATATAAAATCAAATTTTATACTTTTATATTTTTAAAGCATCTGTCATTTTGGATATTACAATATGCAATGTTTTCTCCCTTTTTGTCAAATAGACATCACCTTCCTAGGGGTAGTTTTCTTAACAAACCTAAAGAATCTGCCTACTTACCATATTTGTCAATGGGTGTGTATTGAAGACTTCTTTTCATCTCCTCCAAAGACAGACCTTGAGAGGAATATTGTCCAGCACTGGAAAATTAATAAAACACAGTTTCACAGTGTGGTGAGCTGATAATAACATTTTTATAAACACAGAATTTTTCCACTCAACATAGATCCCAGAGAAATGGCAAAGTGATACAAAGCAGCTTTTATCTTAACAGTAACTAGTTGGGGAAGAGTTCAGAATTATTTGGTTTAAGTCATATCCAAGTGTGAGTCCTGGCTCTTAAGCATAGGTTACAATTTCTAGCAGTATAACCTTGGGTATGCCATCCTTTCTGAGCCTCAGTTTATTTACCTGTAAAATAGGAAAAGAACATAAATAATTTCCAGTTTGTGCTTGTAATCCTTACTAAAAAGAACTAAAACAAGAACATCATTATCTTAGTAATAATATAAATAAAACACATCCCAAGAAGTATTATTATAATATTATTTTTATGATAATGATAAGATATAGTGATAATATTCATTGCATGATTCTTTTCTGTTTTTATATATATCGCTTTACATATAATATAATATCATTTCCTTATTTTATAGATAACAAAACTGACACTGGAACAATTAAGTAACTTGTCATGCAGGTTTGCTAACAGCTCATCCAGGATTCAAATCCTCATCTTTTAGATTCCAAAGCTGATGTGTTTATCTACTATCGAATATGAATTTCCTAATGATTCCTACTCTGTATTGATCCTTCTCCTTTCTCAAACTCCTCCTTCTCTTTTGCCGATTTGGTAAATGGGGTCACTTCCTTCCCAGTTCATCTGACTCAAAACCTGAATTTATCAAAATCCTCATCCTAACATCTAACTACATCAGTCAGTTAATTGTATATCTATAATCTCTCTAGCATCCATTCATCATTTGTCATTCTCAAAGCAACTACCCTAGTTCCCCCCAGAACTTCACCATGACTGTAGAAGAACTCTTAATTCTCCCAGCCCCCAAGCCAGTTCTTTCCGTTTCAGTTACCAGTATTACATCGTTCAGTTACCTTGAGCCAAAATTCTTGGAGTCCTCCTTGGTAATAGCTTCTTTCTCTCACATTTCTCACTCAATTCAAGTCCTTTTAGCTCTGCCTCCAAAATATAATCCTAATCTATCCATCTCTCTCCAGCCTCAAGGCCTAGACTAATCTTTTCCTCTTTGGGCTTTTGCAGTTTGCCACCTAATTGATCGTCCTGCTTTCACTTCTGTCTCTATATAGTCCATTCTTTGTATATTATCTAGGGTGATCTTTTCAAAATATAAACAGATTACATCATTCACCTACTTAAAACTTTTCAATTGCTTCCCAGTTCATTTGGAATAAAATACAAATGCTCTACCTATAAGGTTCTTGTCCTTCCCACTTCTCAAACTTCAACCCATACCCTTCTCCCCATCTTTTGCTAAATGCTTCTTCTTTTTGGCATTCTTTCTGTCTCTTGAACCCTCCAAGCTCTTTCCCAATTCAGAGCTTCTGCATTTGTTAACGCTGCTTGCAATGCTCTTCTTAATAAACGCAAATCCCCTTTTGCTGAACACTTGCCCTGCCTTCATCTATGACTGCCTCCTCTGCAATTTAGGCCTCAGTTCAGGCCTGAATGGCAGAGGAGCCAATAATAGATCCTGACCACCATTCTGAGTGACTATTCCTCTGCCCATGGCCACTCTCTATCACATCACATCGCCTTATTTCCTTCTTTCAGAAATTATCTCGTTTATTTATCTGTTTACTTATACACCCTCCATATTCTTTCCACACAATGAGGGTGGAGAATTGTTTCTCTTGTTCCCTGCTATATCTTCAACACTCAGAACAGTGCCTGGTACATAAGAGAAGCTTAACAAAGAGTTTTTGGAGCATTTAATAGAATTAATAGATCCTTAAATGACATTCTACCCCCCAGTCATTCAATACTCCCCCCAAAGGGTCTTATTATAATAAAAGCCTTACCGCAGCATTCCCCTGCAATTCCCCAAGCCGATATACCAAGTCCTCTATAGCCCTACTTGGGTCTCTGTGTCTTGTATTCTACAATTCCTCAACTTTTTTTTTACCCAAGTTCAAGCCAGACTAAAAAACTGAATTTTGCAAACATTCCTCAATTTTCTTTTCTCTATGACTATGGCTGAGCGCTCTCAACTGCTTGAATATGGCTATTTATCCCTGGCAGGAAGCAGTATAGTGCTATGGTTAAGAATGAGCATTTTAGTGCCAGATTCCTTGAATTTGAATCCTGACACCATCACTTACTATCTTGGCAAGTTATTTAACTATTCCATACCTCAGTGATACAACTATAAAATGGGAATTATAACAAGACTTAGCTTATAAAGTTAATCATGAGAATTAAAAGAGTTAATAAATTTAAAGCACTTTGAACATTGCTGAAATTTAGTAAGCACTCAATAAAGGTCCAACTCAAAGTTGGCATTTCCTTGAAGCCCTCTTGAAAACTCCCAGTCAGAACTAACCTCTTCCTCTTCCATACCCCTCTAGAACTTGATAATTCTACCACAGTACCCATCAGAGTCTGCCTTAGTGTAGAATTATCTGTATTTGTATGCTAGTGAACCTCATTACACAGATAGCTCCTGGAGGTCAGAGATTATGTCTGACATCTTTAGATTCCCCACAGGGGTTAGCCAGTACTCTGCAAATACTTAAAATAAAAGTATGTATGTTAAGTTAAATAAAATTAAATTCTTACAAAATGTTCATTTGGAGACATCAGATTTTCCTGAAAGCTAACATCAGTTCACACTGATTAATTCTTTCTACCTGCCTTAAAAATGACTGCATCTTTGGCCTCACTTCCTCAAGCTATAGAGTAAAGATGTTGTTTTTTAGAAGAAAGCAATACTTAAAAAGAAGACAAAGTATTGGCTTAAATGGGACATAATGTGTTCTCAATCAACAATAAATATGGCAATAGAATATCACTCAAGACATTTTTCAAAATACAATTTCCCTTATTAATATACCTAACTTCTTTAGAACTCTATCTCCTTTTAAGAAATGTACTATACAAAGTAGTCTTGGCAACACAAGATAATAGGAAATAAATATTTTATCACCAAAATGGCTATCTGGTTTCTTCTGAATAAAAGCTCATATCCAAGCTGCTCTGTTTGTTCAGTTGCTAAATGCAATCCATGTCAAACGACTTAACCTTTTTGCCCAAGAGATACCACATAGGCTGGCTCCAGATGCTGTTCTAGGATGACAAACAGATGGAAGCTACCCATGCCAGGTCAAACAAAACAGAAGAAACCAGACCCTGATCAATGGAACTAGCTGTTTCCACCCATGTGCATCCAGACTTCAGCAAGCATTTCACAGATGCCCGGATTTAGAAGATACATCAGGACCTCTATTTGCTGAAATTGTGGTCAGTGAAAATACAGTGATGCAGCTGCCTCAGGAATTCAACAAAAGTAAATGCAAGCTAATGACAGGTAAGGAAAGCACTCAATTTTGCAAGTATTTCAACATTGCTGGTCAACTAGGTAGTCTTCTTTATGCTAAAAAGATGATGATATATATCATAGATAGCCATATATATGAATTATTAGTTCCTATATGGGTAATTTTGTGGATGTAAAATGAAATTTTATTTTATGAAAAGAGAATAACATAGTCTTTAGGTTAGTTTTTGCATACTACCATGTTATATTAGTATATATTATTTTAGTGCTAATTCAAATTAGCTCCATGATGTATACATAAATATAAAAATGATCATCAGTCACCGTTTTTATAAAGGTGCATTAGGATATGAATAATTTATTAAAATTAAGAACAGAAACAAATTTTTCAAAAATATTTTTACTAATTAATTCATGCTTTAGGGGTATAGATGTCCTAGTGAACATCTGCCAATTAGACCAGTTCACACTCAAATCCACAATATGTAAACTGTATTTTGGAGTGTGCATGCCATTTAGGCCATGGCTTGTCAGAACAAAGTAGCCTGTTTGCAAATGGTCACATTGTCTGTGAATGAATTAATGCACCCTGGGTAAAGACAGGAACCAGGGCATTTAAAACTAATGACAGAAGAGCTAAGAAGAATGGGAAAAGTGCTAGAAGATAATATATGCAAATACAGACTCAACTCCCCAAAGCAGGAGTAAGACAGCCTATAAACTAGGCTAGTGAGTTAATGTACATTATAGGCAAAGCTTCAGAAAGGAATGATTTAAACAGAAGTTTTCTGCACTCTTAGAAAAACACTGATTACTAGGAGCTACCATGGATACATTAAGAAAAGAAAATCATTCTAGATTTACTTTATTATTTTTTTGATGAAGATAAATAATAAGGGGAAATCAATAGGCTAGAACATACAGCTGGATTCTAGCAGAGTGTTGGACAGAATTACTCCTGACTGCTTTGTAAGTAAGAAGGGGAGATCTGTTCCAGATGACGAGTGGTTAGATTCAATTGTGACTGACTGAATATCCACAACTGACACAGTCTTCAAATGGTGAAGGTATTTCATATAGATGACATTCCCACAGAGTTAAGTTGAACCTTAGACATAAACAATAATTAAAACAAAATGCTGCATTTCCTAAGATTAGAACTGTCCAAAAACAGATTGAATTGTTCTAGTAGGGGATACTGTTCCATCCCTGGAAGTCTGTAAGCTAAGGACTGAAGCACCTCTTGGCTCCAGGTGCTGTAGAGGGATCCAGGAACCTACCTGGAGGTCACAAGATGTGACAAGTGACATCCCAGATTCCTCCATTTCTTACATTCTGTGATTCCTTTTTTGTTTGTTTGATTTGAGACACAGTCCCTCTCAGTCACCCAGGCTGGATTGCAGTGGTGCAATCTCGGCTCACTGCAATCTTCACCTCCCACACTCAAACAATTCTTGTGTGTCAGCATAAGAGTAGCTGGGATTACAGGCATGTGCCACCATGCCTGGCTAATTTTTTGTATTTTTAGTAGAGATGGGGCTTCATCATGTTGGTCAGGCTGGTGTCGAACTCCTGTTGATCCACCCACCTCGACCTCCCAAAGTGCTTGGATTACAGATGTGAGCCACAGAATTCTGTGATTCTTTATAAGGCATTCATGAATCATGCAGACTTTGAGAAGCTAGCTTTGGCATGTTGGAAAGGCAGAGTGAAATTACACAGTCCCCATTTAGGCAGGAGATTTTTAGCTTCCTTATCTGACGTGTCCAACATTTGGCCAGGGCTGAATGCCTGATTTTTACATACATGCCACAGCATATCTGGCTATACGTTACCACTGCTACTCAGCATGCTGTTAGTAGCTTTTGTCTAAATACATTTCATTTGAAATGGTAACTGAAACGTGCCATATGCCTAAAGGAACCATTGCATTTAATGCTCCATTTCAAAGGAGGAATTACATTTCCATTTAAGATGAAGCAGAGGAAACTGTAGAGAAACCACTTTCACATAAACCCATCGTTAAGGATTTGAATGACAGGTTGTATAAGGCTGGCACTAGGAAATCCAGAGCTGCTTAACAAGAATTCTTATATAAAAGAAATTTGTAGAATATTCATGTTGCAATGCTTACAGGATAGAGGAGATACTCCTAAAACTCTATGTAATTTAATCCAAAGAGATATATTGTT
Organism: Pan paniscus; assembly: GCF_029289425.2. Lineage (NCBI taxonomy): Eukaryota > Metazoa > Chordata > Mammalia > Primates > Hominidae > Pan > Pan paniscus. The sequence goes on from NC_073249.2 coordinate 152,345,173, forward strand.
AAGCAAGTCCCAAGAAGAAATACGAAAAATAATGTCTGAAGAGACTGGGGAATTCTGGTGCCATCTCTTTAGTGTGGTGGGACCAGGAAGTGTCACAATGAATCCAAATGGCTCCATTTAGAGCCTTAAAAACAGACAGTGTTGTGGCTTCCAAACTACAGCCTGCCAAATGTTTTTGGTATTGGAGCAATGAATCATGGTTTTGGCTGTGGGATTTCATGAATTCTCAGAATATTTGCTAGTGCCACAATTGCTTCTGACTGAATTGCATTCCAAAGAAGACTTCAGATGGGTATACAGTCCAAAAGGAATCATTTTTTTTTAAATCACATTCTTCTGAGCGTGGCTTTTGCAAACTTGGGAACTTTGATTTGGTGAATTATAACAGACGTATACTATTTTACATGGCTTGAAAGTTAAGAGTGAAATTAAAACAATTACAGAGAATTGTTTTAAATAAAGAGACCCAGAACATTATGTTCTACTATGATATAATAATAATAATTGCTTATACTTGCAGAAGGCTTTATAGCTTGCATATACTTTTCTATTGATTAGCTTGTAACATTTTTATAAAACTCCTGTGGGGTGTCTGGGAAGGAATTAATTTCACCTGCGTTTTGGGGATGCAAAGTCAGACTCAGAAAGTTCGAATGACTTGCAGAAACTCACAGAGCTAGCCAGAGGCAGAAACTGAACTTGAACAAAAGTTTTTCAGACTTTCATTCCATACTCTTTCTACTAAAACACACTCCATTTAATAATAGCACATGTCTTCTCATTGTTCAATTCCCACCTATGAGTGAGAACATGCGGTGTTTGGTTTTTTGTCCTTGCGATAGTTTACTGAGAATGATGATTTCCAATTTCATCCATGTCCCTACAAAGGACACGAACTCATCATTTTTTATGGCTGCATAGTATTCCATGGTGTATATGTGCCACATTTTCTTAATCCAGTCTATCATTGTTGGACATTTGGGTTGGTTCCAAGTCTTTGCTATTGTGAATAGTGCCACAATAAACATACGTGTGCATGTGTCTTTATAGCAGCATGATTTATAGTCCTTGGGTATATACCCAGTAATGGGATGGCTGGGTCAAATGGTATTTCTAGTTCTAGATCCCTGAGGAATCACCACACTGACTTCCACAATGGTTGAACTAGTTTACAGTCCCACCAACAGTGTAAAAGTGTTCCTATTTCTCCACACCCTCTCCAGCACCTGATGTTTCCTGACATTTTAATGATCGCCATTCTAACTGGTGTGAGATGGTATCTCATTGTGGTTTTGATTTGCATTTCTCTGATGGCCAGTGATGGTGAGCATTTTTTCATGTGTTTTTTGGCTGCATAAATGTCTTCTTTTGAGAAGTGTCTGTTCATGTCCTTTGCCCACTTTTTGATGGGGTTGTTTGTTTTTTTCTTGTAAATTTGAGTTCTTTGTAGATTCTGGATATTAGCCCTTTGTCAGATGAGTAGGTTGCGAAAATTTTCTCCCATTTTGTAGGTTGCCTGTTCACTCTGACGGTTCTTTCTTTTGCTGTGCAGAAGCTCTTTAGTTTAATTCTATCCCATTTGTCAATTTTGGCTTTTGTTGCCATTGCTTTTGGTGTTTTAGACATGAAGTCCTTGCCCATGCCTATGTCCTGAATGGTAATGCCTAGGTTTTCTTCTAGGGCTTTTATGGTTTTAGGTCTAGCATTTAAGTCTTTAATCCATCTTGAATTAATTTTTGTATAAGGTGTGAGGAAGGGATCCAGTTTCAGCTTTCTACATATGGCTAGCCAGTTTTCCCAGCACCATTTATTAAATAGGGAATCCTTTCCCCATTGCTTGTTTTTCTCAGGTTTGTCAAAGATCAGATAGTTGTAGATATGCAGCGTTATTTCTGAGGGCTCCGTTCTGTTCCATTGATCTATATCTTTGTTTTGGTACCAGTACCATGCTGTTTTGGACACATGGACACAGGAAGGGGAACATCACACTCTGGGGGCTGCTGTGGGGTTGGGGGACGGGGGAGGGATAGCATTAGGAGATATACCTAATGCTAAATGACAAGTTAATGGGTGCAGCACACCAGCATGGCACATGTATGCATATGTAACTAACCTGCACATTGTGCACATGTACCCTAAAACTTAAAGTATAATAATAATAAAATAAAAAGAAAAAAAGAAAAAAATAATAATAGCACATGTCAAACTATTGTTCAGTTACCATTTCAGGAGCTCATTGAATTACAGAGCTGATAATAAGTTAAAGGGTTTTGGATTATTTGCACATAAAAATGAACACTAAATTCTTCTTAGAGAAACATCCCTTATAATCAGAGCAAAATCAGAATCATCTTTCTCATGTTTGCTTCATCTTTAAAAAAAGATACTTTCCTTTATCCAACAATTGCTTGCTGTTACCTTGCTATGATGCTAAAACATGAGATACACATGCACTAAACTTTCTAAATGAGAAATTTATTATTCCTCTCAACCCTCTGGTCTTGTGTAAAATTTTCTAAGCTGCATGCATGGATTCATCTTCCTAAACACAGCCTGGGCTATGTTGAGCAGAAAACCATTAGGTTATTAGTGTGATTAAAGACTTCAGGCAACATTTTCTTCCATTCAAATTGGTCCAATTAGTTTTTATGCAGCTAACAATGCCCTCAGGCTACCTGTACTCTGGATGATTTAGCCATTTGGATTTTTAATAAGGCAACACCATTTAAGGCCTCACAAGTTTGCAAACATGTTTTGTAGTTTATTGCCGTCTGTCATAACAATGTTACCTATGTGATAATATTAGCACAAGGATCAATGCCATATGCACACTTATCCCCTTCTTCAAGAGGAATATCTCTAAGTTAGAAGTTATCTCTTATACTCAAGAGGAAACACATACAATAATACTTAAACAGAATTTCAGTTATTTGCCCCAATCTAAGGAACTAATACAAAGAAAAGGTGGAGAAACAGCTTGCTGAAATGCCTAATAAAGGTGTTTACACTAGGATAATAAATGCCTTGCCATAGAAAAGGCTACTAGAGTCATCTGGCTCATCCTTTTGGCATTTAGCTGAAAACAGATCTATTTAAAACAGATCTGTCAGACAGAGTAAATGCCTTTCTATGCTTTGCAGTGTCTTTCCATGCAGCCCACCTTTCCTCTTAGCCCACCTTTCCTCTGGCCTAAAGAGTAAGATGATATTTCTATTAGAGACAGGAATTTACTTGGCCTAACTTTGAAATGGTCCAGTCAGACTCTTATGAATGGCCATTTGCTAATTTATCAGTTAAGTTCAATATGTTTATTTATTCATGGTTTCATCCTGGCTGTTTTCAAAGCATTATTTTGTTTTTGTCAATATTTCCTACTTGACAATGTCCTAAATTGAAACAAATTTATTGCTCCCATTACAGAGAATGGGCAAGTGCCAAAGCATTTAATGGGGCCAGAGGTTAGTGCAAAATATCTCTTTCAGGAATATCAAACCCATCAGTTTTCTTTCAATGGCAAATGTTCCCAGGGTATAAAAGAACTGAAAGACTTGGCAACCAGGTCATGGTTCTGCTTGAGCCATTAGGCAAATATCCAAGGTCTCAGCTCCCCCCATTTTTAAAGGAAAAATCAATTAGGCAAAGAATTATGAATAAGGAAAAATGCAGTGAGAACTTAAAGTGTGTATTAATTCCTTGATGGCTCATAAATTATTAATAGGCTCAACAGTAACCTAACAACACTACCACCTCTCAATTTACCTACTAATTTAAGCAGGTATAAATGAGTCAGCTGAGCAAACCATTAAGAGGCAGACTTTGCATGCCTTGACTGCTAAAACTGAGGAACATACTCTATAGCAAAATCTTTCATATCCCTCACCTTCTATACTATCATCCAGGAAAAAAAAAAAAAAACTTTTTGAGTTCTTGGTAGCATGACAGTCATAAGGCCCACTCCTCACTTCCTCATTTTCCCACCTACCATCTTACCAAGAAGGAAACTGAGGCCTTGAGAATTGAAATAACCTATCCCAGTTCATATAGCAAGGTTGTAGTGAAATCAAGACTATAACCTAGAATTCTGATCTTCTAGTTCTATTTGATGATTTTTATCTTTATTTTTAAGGACAGTGGGAAAACAAAATTGTTTCATACCTGCTAAGCGCCAGGGACTCTACTCGATACTTTACAAAACTTACAGAATTTGCCCCACCTAACAACCCATTTTATATATGAGGAAACCAAGGCTCAGAGAGACTATGTCTTATCCAAGATAACCCAGTTGTAATTCAAACCTAAGCCAGGCAGTTATTAAGTCTTTCTCAACTTAAACCTGTTGGCTCTAGAAGTGATTCTCAAAGTTATGGCTATATCCCTATCTCTCTTCCTTTTTCCATGGCTTTTTATCAAGCACAATGCCAGGAGCTGTGCTATATATTAGGAATACAGACATGAGTGTGATGGATATAGACCCTACCCTCTGGGGTAAATAGAAACGTAGACACCTAACGGCTGGCACAGTGGCTCATGCTTGTAATCCCAGCACTTTGGGAGGCCAAGGCAGTAGGATCTCTTGAGGCCAGGAGGTAGAGGTTGCAGTGAGCTGTGATCCTACCACTGTTCTCCAGCCTGGGTGACAGATTAAGACCCTGCCTCAAAACAAGGAAAAAAACCCATAGGCATGTACAGGTAAACTTCAACACAGGAGAAAGGACATGGTCTAAGGACACTCTCCCTATGCAGAGAAAATGAAGAACACGCCCTGGTTCACAAGGGGTGGGGTCATCCAGGGAGAGAGCAAAGCAGGGGCATGTGCAAAGACTTTGGAATCAAATGGCTGAAGTGAATATATGAACTTTCTTAAAAAAACTTTTCATTTAAAAACTATCTTAAACATAAAGAAAAGTTGCCACAATTATACAGTGTTTATTCTTCTGAAGCATTTGAGGTAAGTTGACAATCTAATGCCCATCATCTCCCAAATACTTTAGTGTATTTCCAAAATAAAGACATCCTCCTACATAACCACAATACAATCATTTGATTCTTCCATCTACTCTCAGACGCCATTCAAGTTTTGCCAATTATCTCAATAACGCTTTTTATAGCAAAAGAATCTAATTCAGAATCACATGCAGCACTGAATTGTCATGTTTCTTTATTTTCTTTCCGTCTGAAATGGTCTCTCAGTCTCTACTTGAATTTCATAACCATGACATTTTTGAGGACGACAAGCCAGTAATTTTGCAAAATGTCCTTCAATTTGGTTTTATCAGAGGTTTCCTAATGATTAGATTCAAATTATGCATCTTTGGAGGGCAGTATCACAGAAGGGATGTTGTTTCTTTCATTGTGTCCCATCACATTTTGATTTGTCCCATTATTGTGTTGTTAATTTTGATTACTTGACTGAGTGATGTCTGATAGGCTTCCACACTATAAAATTACTCTTTTTCTTTTTGTAATTAATAAGTATTTTGTGAGGAGGTGCTTTGAGACTATATAAATATTCTGCATCTCAGCCAAATTTTATTTACTTCTATCATTTATTTATATCTATATGAACTTATAGTTACAATTTTATTGATGTCACTGTCATCATTTATTTTATACTCAAATTAACTCATAGTTGACCACCTGGGGTGCCTTCGATGTATTCCTTTGATATGTCACCATCTTTCTTTGTATCTCTCTCCTTTCTGGTGCAAGATGTTTCAGGCTTATTTTCTTGTTTTGTACCTTCCTTGTGTCAGCCTTAAAGTCTGTCATTTCTTCAAGTGCCTTGTTTCCTTTTGGTAAATAATAGTATTTGGAAATGAGGATCAAGGTGCCAGGTGTGTTCCTGCAGTTGAAGTGCCACTCCTCCCAGGTGCTTTCATTTAGCAGAAACAGCTAGAGCATATGCATGAGCATACATAGGTGTGTAAACACATTAAGACTTCGCTCTGTCAAAGCATAAGTTTCCAGCAACATCTCCAGTTCCAAACCAACCAACAGAGTTGACTCTAGTTTTCATTCTCTCCATATTCACAACACCATTATCTGACAGTGAGAAACCTAGCTCCCATTGTCCTAAATATATTTACTTATTTGATCATTGTCCCTGAATGTACAAATCTCCCATTGCTGTTGTACCCTTTCCCCACTCCAACACACACACAGATATCCTCCTTTACCCACGGGGGCTCCAATATCCCACACCCATGCAGAAGGCTTCCTCACTCTCATGTGTTCTGACACCTACCTGCCTATTCCCCACCTGTCTGCCCCAAGTGGGTCTGCTCCTCACTTACCTGGGGATCCAGCACTCAGCACTGTACTATGTCCCTATGCCATGCCCTCCTCACCCTGCTCAGGCTCCAGCCCCTTGCACTGGGCTGCCTGCCCACACGTACACCTTCTTCACCACTCTTATGCTCCAACTTCCTTCCACCAGGCACTTTCCTGTGCCCATGTCCTTCTTAGCCTGCATGGAACCACAGTGGCACTACTCTGTAGGATGTCCTGCTTACCACTCTTGGGCTCTGGCCTTACTTGAGCCACTATTCTCTCCACCCTTCTCATACATAACGTTTTTCCTGGGCTTCGATTCTGATCTCCTCTGCCAGGGTACTCTCCCACGTGACTACCTTATTTACCATACTTAAGCACTACCACCTTGGCTGGGCAGCCCCAACCTCCTGTGGAAACCCTTTCCTTCTCCCACTTCTGTTCTGACACCGTATGCCAGGCAGTGCCACCCACCACTCCCATCCACCACATAGACATTCTCCACACCTTACTTGGACTCTGACATTCTGCTCCATATCCATTGGGGAAGTCCACCTTACTCAGCCCTGTCCAATGGTTTTGGACTAAATCATTCATGAAGGGAAGGGAAGAGATAAAACAGTAACAATGGTGAAATTTTTAAAATGCTAATCAGATTATGTCACCTCCCTGATTCCAATCCCTCAGTGGCTGCCCAACACATGTAGATCAACATCCTAACACCCTGTCCTGGCTGATAAAGCCCTCGTGACCTGGCCTCTACCTCCTTCTGGAACTTCATCTTGTCCCTATCTGCCCTGTCTCCCCTCCCTATCCACCATAGTGGCTTTCTGGTTCTCCTTTTTTGCTCATGCCTTATAAATCCCACATTTGCTTTTTAGCTCTGCTGAATGCATTTCTCAGAGTCTTCTTATGGCAGACTTGTTTTTGTCATTTACCACTCCATCTAATCTTGTGTTTCCTATTTTCTACTATGCCTTGTTTCTCAGTAAATATGGATTAAAGAAATGATTGAATGAATGAATGATGTTTCCTCCTCTGCAATTTTATTCATGTTTATCTTTGTCTGTTTACTCTGATTCTTTTTAACAAAGTTTGTGGTCATTGGTGAACCTCCTTTCATTTCTTTAGCCACTGCTCAAGGATGAGCCTTATGAGTCTCCGTGTGCCTGGCACTTCACACAGCACCTGGCACGGGCTAGTAAAACTGTTTACAGTGACCTGAAGGTAGCCTTCATATGTTTCCACTAGGAGATGGATTTCCAATGTATACAGTTTTGGGGCTACGTGACTTGAACAAATATAGATTTTTATGCTTTTAGAGCAGGCAGGGATCAGCAAACTTTTCCTGTAAAGGACCAGACAGTAAATATTTTAGGCTTTGTGGACCATATGGTCTCTTGCAACTACTCAACTCTGCTGTTTCAGTGCAAACACAGACATAGATAATATGTAAACAAATGAGTGTGGCTGTATTCCAATAAAACTTTACAGAAACAAGCAGGGAGTTGGATTTACCCATGAGTTGTAGTTTACCAATCTCTTCTTTAGAGTGTCAGATAAGTCCTATACGTGTTGCTCTCCTAAGCTGCCTTCTCCCTTTGGGCCAAACAATGATATCTCAGTGAATGTAGGATCTCCATTCATCTTAGATTTTCATAGCTTCTCCTAGGAGAGGAATGTTAAAGACTAAAATGCATGAGCTAATGGAAAACAGAAAAAAATATCCAATTTATATTTATTTAGTGTTTACCACATATTAGACATGTAGAAATTGCATTCTCACGTCACCTTCATTGCAACCTAATGAAGAAGAAGATATTCTTATTTTCATCCTATAGCTGAGAAATTTGAGACTTGGAGAGCTCAACCAACTTGGCCAAAGTCACAGGTTATAAGAACCGTAGAACTTGAATTTGAACTCAGGTCCATCTGAGCCCAAGCTTTTAACCACTACTTTATACTCAATGGCCACTGGGTAGTTACATAAATAAAAATCACAAAACCAATTTTATTGATGGAAGATAAAAGCAGCAACTAGATTGGAGCCCACAGAGCAATACATATTCTTTTCCCCTTTTGGATTGAGGAAAGTTCAAAGGCCATCTTTGTTGATTTTAGATCTCTGGGCTCCTTTGTGTGAATTCAGATCCCTGCAAGAAATTCCATGTTCCTTTGTTCTTTATGACAAGCCAGTCTGCATGGGAAGGTTTTAAAACTCCCTAAACTCTTTGAACATGCAGAACATTGATCTTCACAAACCATTTGAAATACCCTAAGGAGGTTACAAAATTACAAGCACTGTTTTTTTTTGTTTTGTTTTAAGCGAATGTATACCAAACCTCTGGGACCCTTTGCCTCATCACACAACACCAAAGCTTTCCTCTCCTCCTCTGTGTATTCTTTGCTGTCAGACCCTGAATAACAAAATGATATTATGTAGCTGGGGTGCCTTGTTCTCATTGAAAACCTCTTCTCTTGCCAGTAATGTGGGGGTTCTTACCCCACTCTGGTGTGATGTGCTGTGATGCCTCTTTGAATCCTGGGGCAACACAGGTTTTGACATTTCCTGCTGGGCCAACTGCTGCTCCCGGCTTCTGTATTGACAAGACCATGACTGTGGATGCTGTAAGAAGTTCTCTGTGGCCTTCTGCACAGCCAGGCCTCCATGGTCATATTTATATTGGTTATTTATTAAGCTTTGATATGTGGCACACCAGAAGCACACTCCTTCAGACTAGGAGCCGTGCTTTGTTACTTATCTCTGTAGCCTTGGCATTTGGGCAGAGAGTTTACTTGCAACACTTATTTTAAAAATAAATTTGGTTGAACTGAGCTCCTGGTCATTTCTTCAGCCTCATCTCTCAGACTCAATGTTCTATGCAGTTGGCCAAGTGGTCAGGGACTCAGGGTGTGAATCAGACTGAGCTAGTTTTCAGTCTGGGCACCTCTACTTCCTAGCTGCTGTCCTTAAGCAAAATTTTTTACCTTCCTGTGCCTCACATTCCTTTTTTGTACCATAAGGACAATAACAATACTTATCACATATGTAGGTATTTGTGAGAATTATATGAGATGGTATACACGCAAAGTGCTTAGAAGAATCCCTAACACACAGGAGGTGCTCAGTATTAGCTACCTTATTATTGTTATTATTCTTATTCTCATTTATGCCTGCTGCATTCTTTCCTTCCCCTCTTCCACTGAATAATGCTACTTATCTTTCAGGCCTCAGCTTCTCTCTCCCCAATACTTGGTTAAGTGCCCTCTTTAGTATGTTTTTTATCACACTGAAGAATCTCATCTTTCATTCTTTGTCTCTTTCCCCAGTATCCAGCTCATAGCCCATGCTAAGTAAAATACTTACTATATAATTGAATGCATAGAAAGTAGGTATAAAAAAGCAAATTAATTGGCTACCTCTCTTTCCAGCCCCAAAGTACCTCAGCCAGAGCAATCCTTTTAGAAACAATCCTAATGATGTTACCTCTCTGCCCAAACCCCTGCAGTGGCACGCATCTCAATCATAGTAAATCTCCAAGTCCTACCAGTGGCCTGTCCCCCTTCATAATGCAGCCCCTTTACTTCCTTTCTTTTTCTTTTTTTTTTTTTTTACTTTTTTAAAAAGTTGCCTGTCACTCTTCTCACATTAGAATAAAATCTCCATGAGGGAAAAGATTATTTTCTGTGTTTTATTTGCTGCTGTATCTCCAGACCCTAAAAGTAAAAGCTTTGGATATTTGCTAAGTGAACGAATACATTAGATTAAAGTATGCCCATTGCTCTTAGAACCAAGAAAAATGACAAATCTTTTATGAGCATCATTCCAGAAGAGATTTATGTGACCTTTTCCTAATGCATTTTCCTGTGCAATTTTTTAATAGGGAGAAGTTGTGTGGAGATTCCACAGTTAGTCACCAGTTGGCCCTACATACTCCAGCTGTGGCCACAGCCAGTGAAACTCCACAGCAGCCCTGGAGTCCGCACAGTGTCAGGTGCAGAAGACTTGCACTTTGCTATCTAATGGGCCAAGCCCCCTCTGTTTCTGGCAGGCCCACAGAGCTATTCACTTTGCATGTTACCATAACCATCTGAATGGGGCAGAGATCAGGCTGTTAAAATTCCCAACAGACTCTTCAGAATGCCTCTAAATACTTCTGATGGTAATTGCTACATGGTTACTCTGTGTTTTGAAGACTTTTCACAAAGAAGAATTCACTGGAGCCTTTGTGGGCACTGCCGCAAATACTACTGGACTGTGTTTGTGGCTGGCCACAGTTAGGCTCTTGACAAATGCCAATGCTTTGCAAAAACAATTTTTGGTGAAAGCAACAACTCCACATTCACTCATGCCTTTGGAATTGTGGCTTGATGGAATTGCCTTGTTCTCCATATGGGCACAGGGAGTGGAATATCACACACTGGGGCCTGTCGGGGGTGGGGGGAAAGGGGAGGGATAGCATTAGGAGAAATGCTTAATGTAGATGACAGATTAATGGGTGCAGCAAACCACCATGGCACATGTATACCTATGTAACAAACCTGCACGTTCTGCACATGTATCCCAGAACTTAAGTATAATTTAAAAAAAAGAAAACCACATGCCACAGGGCACTGTTTCCCCAAGACCAAAGAAAACCTCAAAAGTTGTATTAGCAATTACCAACAAATAGGTATTGATCACCTACTGCATACCAGACCAGACACTGCCAACTGTCAGGGCCTGGCATACAGTAGGAGCTCAACCTCTGCAAAGCTAGACTCATGAAGAGGGCAGAGCTGAAGTCTAAATATTCACCGAAATTACTATAAGCAGCTAATGGCCAGGCCGAGCCTATAACTTTGAGGCCTTTTTTTTTAAGTGAGTCTCTTTCTCTTTCTCTCTTTCTTGTTGTTGCTTTTGGGCATTTCAAAAGAAAATTAAAAAAAAGAAAAATCTTATACATCAGCCAAGTATGTTTGAATACACACACACAATAAAGGAAAAAAAAATTGCTTGTTCTCTTAGATATGTGTAAAGAAAAACACAAATATCATGCTCAAAATTTGATGATACATGTCTTTAGAAATCCACTATGAGGTATCAAGTGAGATAATGTCTATAAATGTGTTTTTTGAAATCATAGGTGTTAGAAAATTTATTTCACATACAATTCCTTATTTAATCTTCCCAGCAACTGTGTGGTATCGGTATTATTATATATATTGTTTTCTTGAAGAAACTGAGGGCAAATTGGTCAGGCAACTTGCCTCAGGTCACCTGGCCTGTAAGAGGGAAGAGAGGAATCAGACAGAACCTATACTGAGGCTCACTGTTTTTCTGCTCCACAACATGGCTGTATTACAGAAACTTTGTGATCTGCTGTAGTGAATGCATGGGGTTTCCCCTCTCATTAGTAATTTGGATTCTTCAATTTCCAGTGGGCAGTTGGGCTTGGAGTTAGAAGTGTAGGCTTCTGATCATGAACCTACTGAAGCTTTGGATCACGCAGTGCTGGATTTTATGTGTTCACAGTTTAATCTTGAATTCCTTCTACAGGTAAAGTTTCCACTAAAGCCAGGGGCTAATGTAAAAAGACTACAGATTTTCAACCTAAGAAATACACCAGTTTTAATCCAGATTTGAATCAAATGATCAATATTCCAATCAGAAAATGAATCATGTTATTCTGGGATTGCTTCCTGGGGCATTTCTCTCTTTCTCTTTCTCTCTCTCTCTCACACACACACACACATACACCTTAGGGACCAGAAAAACAGCTACTTACATTTTGGGAATATGCAGGAAAAAGACAGATTCTCTCTTTTTCATGCTACTTTTTAAATGTATAATACCCTCAGGAGTAGGTCTTCTATACTGTGTGGGGAGAATTAGTCATGCAACTCGTACTACAAATATTCCCCAAGCACCATTCTGGAAGTGTACTCCTTGGTCTACCTTTTAATATGAGACACCAAGCTGAAAGGAAATCCTGTCTAGGGAACAGGTAATCTGAGCTGCTGCAGGTTCCCATAGGAATGCTAGGAACTCACTGCCTTTATTTATGCGCATTTGCGGCAGCTGCATCCTTTGGATTCTGGCTCTTAGCAAGTACAAGCAGCAGCTCCAAGAGCAGATCTGTCCTAAATGTCTCTCTTTGAAGCCCCTGAGTCTATAGCCTTGTATTTGTGTCTGGCCCTGATTCATCAAGGGCCTGAATGCTTCACCTGCTATATTAAGTTTCCAATAGTGCCTGAACCAGATTTTTTTTTAAAAAGAACAATCCCTGGCCAGCGAATCAGCATGAGAGCATTGGAAAAGTGATAAGGCAGATAGTAATTACTGTCTGTCATATATCATTGGAGGGATGTTGATATATCTCCCTCATCTGAATTTTTTTTACTCTACCTGGATCTCAGTTACCTGTTTAGAAGATTAACAACAGTTGGATGCAGCCCCAGAATCACTCTGGGCTTTTGAGTAGTTATGATTCATAGCAGAAATGGCATTATGAATAGACCAGCACAGGCTTTAAAGAAATTCTGACTTATTCTCAGGGATCAAAACACCTAACATTTCAGTAGAAATAGCAAGAAACATTCACTCACCCATTTATTCATTCATGTATTCATTTATGAGACCCTGTGCCCTTCTTATCATAAATTTATCACGCTTTGCTGAAATGGCTTGTTCACCAACTCTGCGAGAATAGCGACTGGGGCTGTCTTGCTGATCACTGTGACCTCCATGCTAGGAATATAGTGCGTCTTTACCAATCATTTGCTAAATAAAGGAAGGCAGAAAGGCCAATCATTTGCTAAATAAAGGAAGGCAGAAAAAGGCTTTATGGAAATAGTAGCATTTAATTTTGACTGCATATATGTATATATAGGTATATATATATACACATACACACATACGTAATGCATTTACATGTATGTGTGTGTGAGAGAGATAAGGTAAGGATTTATTGCATTAGAATACATATTTCATAAAATAGTTAACATTTATTGAACAGTAACTATGTGCCAGGTATTGTTTTAAGTGACTTACATAGTTTGTTTCATTTAATCCTCATAATAACCATGAAGTAAGTATCATTATTATGCCTGTTTTATAGATTAGGAAGCAAAGAGCAACTAGAAAGAAGTTAATGAGCTTGGGCAAGATCGCACAGAGAAAATGGCAGTGCCACAATGTGAACCCAGCCAGTCCTACTGGGAGCACATGCTCCTTATAACTACAATACACAACCTCCAAATATATCCTAATTTCAGCTCTACAAACTTCTGTGGTGATGGAGAGAGGACATTATCTAAAAATATTCTGAAGTTGAAGCTGTTGCCCAAAGGAGAAATAGCTGTAAGAACACTCTGTCCAGTCAGGGCAACCAGAGCACAGAAGGTGGATCTGTGCTCCCACAGATAGGACCCCTACACTGCCACAGGGACCCTGTGGACTATTCAATCTTCCCTTCACCTCTGCTCCCATGTCACCACTATTCACAACTGTGCAAATTAAAGCTCCAAGCAATCCTCCCCAAGATGAGCCAGCTCCATATGTACCTTCCAGATCTAAATTTCATAAGGGGCTTCTTAGCCCTGTTACACCCACCCCAGCTGCAACCCACATGTTGCAACTCAAAGGGGACTGTTTTCTTTATCACCGCCACATAGACCAAGTCCCAAATACCACATAGTATGCCCCAGGCCTCCCTTCCTTCTCTTTTGTTCTCAGTGTCTTAAAAATGGAAGCAGACCATACAGTTAATATTTAAAGAAGGATTGATTTTTCCCATTTTTTTTTGAAGTTGTGAGACAAAAATTTTGGTGTTTTGCCAAAAATTTTGGAAAGGGAGGAAGGAAAAGGTCAAAAGAGACAAGCAAGGACTGAGGGAAAAAGAGCCAGAGGCAGAAGAGATAACAGGGAAACAGATGGATGGATGGGCCTCAGAAATGAGAAGGTCGATTTCTCCATCCAAGGAGAAGAGAGGAGAATCCATGGAGTCACAGAGAGACTGGAGGGGCTGAGGAAGAAAGGTGGTGGAACTCACGCGAAGTAGTCTCAAATTCTTCAGAAAAGTCGGAAGCAAGGTCACTTCAATTCTGTACGTGTATTTAAATGCCATATCTTAAAATTTCACACTCAAGATTCCAGTTGAGTCAATTTTTTGAAAAATTGAATTATCATTTATAATCAAGGTATATGAGGATGCACATGCATAAGAATGACACTATGGACTTTGTGGACTCAGGGGGAAAGGGTGGAAAGGGGTAAGGGATAAAAGACTACAAACTGGGTTCAGCATATACTGCTCAGGTGATGGGTGATCCAAAATCTCACAAATCACCATTAAAGAACTTACTCATGCAACCAAATACCACCTGTTCCCCAAAAACTTATGGAAATAAAAAATTAAATATATAAATGAGCTTGGGCAAGATCACACAGAGAAAATGGCAGTATCCAAAGGAGAAATAGCTGTAAGAACATGCTGTCCAGTCAGGGCATCCAGAGCAGAGAAGGTGGATCTGTGCTCCCACAGATAGGACACCCACACTGCCACAGGGACCCTGTGGACTATTCAATCTTCCCTTCACCTCTGAATGACACACATTATAAACTTAAAGCTTTGGCTTGACTATAACATATCTTCATTATAGGTACTTGTCCTCACATTAGAAAAATTTCATGTATAAAATGTAATTTTCTTTTAAAGATATATTCTGTGGGGTTATTTTGTAAGACTATTTACTTTATAAAAAAGATTCTTAGAAGTTTTTATCTCTATTCTGGCTTTCTTATGATTTTAGTTTAAAAATCAATTCAAAAATTACACTTTTAAAGTAGGGTAATTTGTTTTAAATTGAAGACTAAATACTCCTTAAATAATCCATATTTGTAAATGTTGTTTTAAAAACACACCCTTTACTTATGGAAATAAATTATATAAAAGCAAAATATGTGTTCAAAACACTAATATAATAATTTTGAGCTTAAAAAACAGATATCGTTTTGAAAACACTATTAGCAATGGACTATGAAGCCTCTGCACTGACAGTGTGCTCCCCAGACAGGCATCAGGTGAAACACGGGAACCATAAGCTTCGTCACGATTAGTAGAATCCACTGAGATCTGTAAGCAGTGGGAGCCATAGAGCCACCCTAAAAAGAAGGCGTATTGAGGTGGGAGAATCAGAGATCCTTGAGGTAAGAAAAGCATCTCAGAAGCAACCAAGAGTCTATAACTGCCCTTTAGATACATTGGTCCCTTTAGGTAAAGAAGAAGAACGAAAATGCTGTGGAAATCTCATAAATAAAAACAATGAAAGGAGTGAACAGTAAGAGGCTATGTGGAAATAGGAGATGAAAATAAATATAAAAGAAGAACTCCTTTCAATTTCTATTGATGACCTAATGATTCTTCTAGCCATCCAGACTGAAAAGCAGACTGTCACATCTGACAACTCTTTTTTCCTCCACTGATCAGCAAACCCTCTCCATCTACTCCACTGGGCCAATATTTCTCAACATCTATTATCATTTCTTTGCTTCTTCCTGACTTACCTGGGAACCTCCTGGTCCACCATCTGTCCTCTAGTAACCTGCACACGGCTGCCCTATTAATCTCCTAAAAGTGCTATTCTGGCGAGGTCATCGCTTGCTCAAAAACTTTGAATGACTTCCCACTGTATGCCGACCACAGTCAAAGATTGTTACTTTAAGTACTAGCTAGAGCAGTGGTTCTCAAAGTATGATGCCTGGGACATCAGCCTCCCCTGGGAACTGGTTAGAAATTCAAATGTTTCACTCTACATCACACCTGCTGAATCAGAAACTCTGGTAGTGGGCCCAGCAATTTGTGCCTTAAAAAATCTTCCAGGTGATTCTGGTGCATTTTCAATTTTGAGAGCCACTGGCTTTGTGATTGAGACCATGAACTAAGATGTCTTAGTTTCAAATCCTTTTTCTGTTTACCAGTCGTACCCTTTACACAAGACACTTTCTAAGCCTCAGCTTCCTCATCAATGAAATAGAACCTAACTGAGGTTGCCACTGTGAGTTGGACATAGCAGATTATATATAATGCTTAGCACACAGCCCACACATATGGAGCTCTCCATAAATACCATTATTACTAACAATTATTATTAAAGGCTACTCCTGCTCTGATTCTAAATGCTTTCTACATGCTGGCTTAGTTGACCCATTTACCGTTTCTTGTCCAGCCTGGTACCACCAGCACAGTACCTTGCTCAAGTAAGTGTTTGAAGGTTTGACATATGAATCAGTGAGGAGCTAATGCCAGAAAATTTTTGATACTAATTAAGTTCCTTAGGGAAGAAGAAGCTTAGTTTGAAATTGGATGGAGTGAAAATTCTAATGAACGTTAATGAGGCATTGATTTGCTATCTGACCTGACAGAATATAATAAACCAGTTGTCTTTTGTTCCCATCTGTAAAATGGGATTAATGTTATTAACCTTTTTTTTTAAAGAGTTACCCCTACAAGATATGTTGCATATAGAAAGTGCCCACAGGTGTTGAGAATGATTTGTGTAATACATAATAATGAACAGCATCTACCAAAATAGGGGTGGGGGAAAAGCTGAATTAAATAATCCCTATCAACAGAGCTGGGGACAAGAATGTTTCTGTTTTTATTTTTTTGAATTGCTATCAGTGTTTTCTCTTAATGATGCTCATGGGAGCATGACTGTAAATATTTCTTTTAGACTTCTGTAGAGAGGTTGCTGGAGAAAATACTGTCTATCATGTAGTTAACAATTGTTGATATCATTTTTGTGAACTGGCAATAAGGGCATTTCATCTATGTAGAATATTCCAAC